>NC_067161.1:44856923-45136045 GCF_903995435.1 Acomys russatus | reverse complement strand
ACCAAGAAATCTAGGAATATTTGGAAATTATAAGAACAAAAGCTTGGGGCTGGAGAGATGACTCAGTCATTAAGAATAGGTAATTCTCTTGTGGAAGACCTGCATTTTGCTCCTAGCACCTACACTAGCTTACAATTGCTTGTAACTCCAGCTCCAGGGAATCTGATGCACTTTTCTGGACTAAGTAGGCACTTGCACTCACATGTAGAAATTCACAAACAGACATACACACATACACATAATTAAAATAAAATAAATGATTATAGTTAATATCACCAGTATCATCACCATCAACACTATCATCACCTCCACCAGCAGCAACATCAGCAACATCAGCACCGGTAACATCACCAGTATCACCATCAACATCAACATCCCTTTCATCACCTTCATCATCACCACCAGCAGCAGCATCACCAACATCAACACTGGTAACATCACCAGTATCACCATCAACATCAACATCCCTTTCATCACCTTCATCATCAGCACCAGCAGCAGCATCAACACCATCATCATGGCCATTTCACCAAACGAAAACACTTTAAAGGGAAAACATATGTGCTTATTCAATATACGTAATGAAAAATACACAAATGACATTTTCTTCATTTGGATTTGCCTTAAAAACATAGGTGTAAATGTGTGTCTACTGAAAAGACATCTAAATTGATCCATTTACAAATCTCAATGCTAGAAACATGTGTTACGCACACACATACACACAACAACAACAACAGCAGCAGCAACAACAACAACACAAGATTAAAGTGAAGAAGGACAGAAGGTTTTCCATTCCAAAACAGATGAGATGCATCAGGACAAGGTATAGGAATAGAGAATCACAAACTAAACTCGTCTTCAATTGTAAGAGTCTGAGATGACCCTCCCAATTAAAGCAAAACTGCCTTTTCTGTGAGTCACCAGTTGAAGGTCCTCTGTTTGGAACAATGACCGAAGCCCCATATTTCTTCGGTCCAGCCTAGCCTCTGTGTACGCTCAGTTGACTCACATTGCTATGAGAAAGTGCTATCAGGAGGCCGTGACTCAGGTGAGCAATAAGGACCAGATGGTAACAACACAAATACAACAACTCTCATACCCTGACCCTTGCAACAAGCATAATTATTATAAATGGGATGATGATAGCAAGAGCAGGCACCCAAGGTTTCCTGGGGGACCTGGACAGAAGCATCCTCTACACAGGGATGCAATGGAGCCTCAGATAACACAAAGGCACCCAGATTGGTTATTGTTTATGAATGACACTCACTCGATGGGTCATTGTCCCAATCTGATTAATGAAATGATGGTGCTAACAGGGGTGTTCAGCTTGCTGCATCCTGTGGCTGACTCACGTAGTGCAAAGTACCCCCAGACCATCAATTCTCAGTGCCCTTGTCAGATAATTGATTCTGAAAAGACAAATGCATGTGGCAATCTTGGGTGAAGGGGGCTGATGTATGTGTTGTTAAGGATTGAAATAATCAGCCCGGCAATAAATGGTCTGTGTGTCTGTCAAATGACAAGCTGGAGGCATTAGCATTCCTCAGGCACTGGGCCTTCCTCTCCAAGCTGGTGTCTGATGACTACCAAAGATCATCCGTGAATGCGTGCCAAGCCTTACCCAGACATAATTACTCGACCCATGCAGACATAACCCCCCCAAACAAAATTGATATCTTAATGATACGGGCTGTGTAGAGTAATAAAAGCCTGGTGAGAAAGAGCTGGAGAGGGAATGAAGCCATCAGCATCACTCTGCAAGCAAGTACTTCCCGACAACATGTAACAACATTTGCCTATGACCATAAGATAGCTTGGATTTCCGGCCTTTTCTCTTCGGATGGGCTCCCATTGCCACCTTGAAACCCCACCCCTTCTTTGGTTTTGACTGGCAGCTAAACATCTTTATGCATATGCATGAAAAGCGTTTGCATTTGTTATGTTTTCTCACACTCTACAAACTTGTTGTGCTCATGTGACCTCTGACTTAGGGCAGCTAAGACTGGGTCTGGATGGTGGTACGCCATGGAACTAAAACGGGACCATCTCTTCCAAAGAAGCCGCGGGAGAAACCTCTGTTGCTAGTGCCCATATCACGCAGAGCGTCCAGCACAACGCTCAAAAACTCACACATGAATCTTTACCTCCAGCCACTTGCTGGCTGCAGGCGTTGCTTGAATATGGGAACACATGTGCACCTCTCTCTGCTTTGTTTCCAGAAAACATCCTGCTGCCGCATCATAAAACTCTAGGCAGCCTCTCTGCTCCCCACTAGGATACGGGCACATTCAACCTGTCCTTAACAGACCAGCCTCCAGGAAAAAAAAAAGTACAGCCTCACCAACTCCATTACTACCGGCTTCAGCTTGCGCCTCTGGTCTCCTCATCCTCCAGAGGCTGTAAGCCCTGACCGCTCAATGGAACTCACACCCCCTTTTTGAGTCTCCTTTCCACAGCCTTCCTTTACTGCAGCTCGGTGATTCATAACCTTAATCTCCTCACCTAGAAAGGGAAGAGGGTGACATCACTTTCAAAACGTGTCCTCCAACACGCCAACCTTTCCTCCTACAGCTCTCTCTCTATATATATGAGGTGTCTAATAAATATTGGTCGAACGAGTGAAATACGTGGAGCATGAAAGATGGATTCCGAAGACAGATAAATTTCGGGAGAGTTGAGATGAAGTGTGTTTAGTCTTTACTCTAAGATCTCTCAGATCTCTTAATGTGCTAAGAAGCTGGGTGAAGCTCCGAGATCATATGGAATGTGACACTGAGCAGACTTATTTCCCATGGAACTCGTGTTTTTCAGGTTGCCTAGAAACCTCTTGCAGAATTACATTAGACTTAACGATTGCCAAATTTCCTTCTGGTTACTCAGTTCTATGCCAAGTCTCTCTCACAGAGACATGCCTCTTACTCCCATCCATCTCAAGGGAAAAGGGGAGTCTTCAGCTTTATCTCCTGCCCAAACATTCAACACTATTTCTTACCTTTAAAGCTCTGATCACACAGAGACACACACAGACACAGAGGGAGAGACGGGAGAGAGGGTCGAGGGAGAGAGAGGGAGAGAGGAGAGAGACAGATTAAGAATTGGTCTTTGTCTCTCTGCAATACCTTTGGAATCCCTGGAGAGATAGATTAGTGTCCTTCGCAGGATAATAAAGTGACCAGTGTCTGGGGACCCTGCAGCTTCAGAATAGAGACTCCTGCCAGAAAGTTCAAGGCAGGCTTTGAGGGCTGAGACCTGCACTTCCAATCTATCAACTTCTGAGGAAGGCAAATCGGCTAGAGATTAAGTTAAACACCAAGGACCAATGGTTTATTGAATCGCACTTATACAATAAGTGTCCATAGACACCTCAAGCTAGAGTCAGCGAGACTCTGGACTGTGAGCACAGTAAGGCACTGGGAATGTGATGTAGCCCGAGGAAGGAAAGACGCACCTATGGCCATCTGCCAGGCTCACCCTACACACCTCTCTCATCTCACCCAGTCCTGGGAAGTAAAGTGTTTGCCAGACTCTGAGTGTTGTTCTTGCCTATTATTTAATCTGAGAAGGGGTTCCCAGGAGTCCTGATTTATATTCCAAGAGGAGAGGAGGATGGAGCACATGGGATTGGGGAAGTGTCTGAAATAGGGACATTCTCATAAGACTGGGCTCTTAACCCAACACTAACTTTGGGCAAAACATCAGAGCTTTAGAGGGTCAATTTGGTAAGAAAACAATGAACATGTTTGTTCGGTGTGCTGTTGGTAGGTGCACATGCTTAATATCTATATTAAAACAAAACAAAACAAAGCAAACCAGAGTCCAAATCCACACTGTCCTAACTCCATGCATTACAATAACCACACCCCTATTTCACTGGCTTTGTAGCAGCATTACTTTTCTATATTTTAACATTGTATAGTTGTTTGACTTTAGATTGGTGAAGCAAAGTATCACAGATGGTGTGATTTAAACAACATTGTGTTTTTCATAGTTGTAGGGTCTAGAAGGCCCTAGGCCAAGATGTGGCTAACGTGTTGTCACATTTGCGAATGTCCATGTGCTTGCGGTATTCTTACATGGCAGATGTAGAGAGGACTCTGGTCCCCTTCTAGGTTCATAAACACACTAATCTTACAATGAGAGCTCCAGCCTGATGCTCTCAGCTAACCCTGACGTCTTCCCAAAGGCCTCTGTGCGTGGTAACAATGGAGACTCAGGTGCCAACCTAGGACATTTGAAAAAAACAGATTTATTCCATAATACACATGCATGTATTTATTTATTTCTTCTCTCTCCTCCTCCTTCCTTCTTTTTCTTCCTCCTGCTATTCCTCCTCCTTCTACGCTACCCCCTTCCCCCATCTAAAACCAGGGTTCATGGAGCCTACGCTGGCCCTGAATTTGCTAATGGATTCCTGATCTTCCTGTCTTTCAACTCCTGGGATTACAGTTGTGCAAGCCCATGCTGAGCTCCACCATATTTACTTTAATTTTTTGGATAACATTCAGATTAGCAAACCACTTTTCATGTGATGCCACGTCTATCATATTCCTGGATTTCCTTGACAGTCTGCACCCAACTTACTTAACTGATCATTCGTGTCACCCTCAGGACTGTTCGTTCGTTCGTGTCTTATTTCTGATGACCATGACACCTCTTGCTCCTCTGGACCCATCCTCCCCCATCACAGGCCCACGGGACACAGATGGATGATCTAGAGAAAGAAAACCCATGAGAATAAGACAGCACTCAAGGGAGCATGTTGTCTGCTCTCAGAGCTCTAACTCGCTGGCATGTGTTTTGAAGCTGCTAGAAAGGTAGGACATGTAGAACATTTGCAACTTTGTTTTATTTCATAACTAGCCTTATATATTTAGATAATATGAGCCAAACCTTAAACAACATCAATTAAAGTCTTATCTTCAGGATTTTTGATTAAATGATCTTAACTTCCATACTCCCTTGATGCCCCCATGGGCTAACTTCTGTTTCTTTGGGGTTTTTTGTTTGTTTGCTTGCTTGCTTTGTTTGTTTGTTTGTTTTGTTTTGTTGTTTTCTGAAGAAAGCATCTACATATCATTTGCCAACCTTCTTTCCAGTGTGGCTGAGCCACAACAGGTAAAATGATAGTAAGAAAGATGTGCATTGCCTCCCAGCCTGGGCCCTAGAAATGGCCCCTCCATGATTCCCCTCTGGCTGCTGGCACACACAGGATCCCAGAGCAACCTTGTCACACTCACTTTAGTGACATTCACAGCCCAGGGCCCGAAGTACCACTTGAGTCTTTGAGACTAAGGATGGAGCTGGCACAGTTCCTCCTGCCAACTGTGAGCGGTATGTGTGTGGTAAGCTCACAGAGAGGAAGCCGCACTGACACCTGGGACAGATGCTGCCCTGGCGACAGCCCAGAAGGACACACTGACAGGCTTCCAGGAGGGCTTCTGGCAAGAAAGGGCAGATCTCAGCAACACACATTATGGTCCCCATGCCCAATGGCATGGCTGCTCCCACCAGCAGCTCCTAAGAAAGCTAGAGATGCCTTTGATGACGACAGCATCTATTACCTCCTACTTGGAAGAAAGCAAGCAGAAACAACTAAGAGGTTTTCTACCTCAGCATCCTCTGTGAAGAATTTTCCTATCCGAAACATACATCCTAAAATATTTCTGGGTTTTTAAATTTTGTTTCTCATTTTATTTTCTGTATATGGCTGTTTTGACTGCATGTATGTGTGTACAACACACGCCTGCAGTACCAGCAGATGCCAGACAGAACATCAGATCCCATGGAACTAGAGTTACACATGGTTGTGAGCTGGCAGGTGGGTGGTGAGGTTGGCTGAGCCATCTCTCCAGCCTCCTACCCTTCCAGGATTCCTTGAAAGTGACGCCTTACCAACTGCCTGTGCACATCGCGCCTTGCTTGAAAAGCTGTTTCCCCGAGATGCTCCTGGGCCCCAGGGCTGACTCCATCCTTGCTGTTCCTGGAATTTCTTCCGCATGCATGGAACAATGCTAATTATTTATTATTCCTATAACTGTTTTCCAGCTCTTCTTTTTCTTTTGCTAGACCCTCCCCATGACTGCTTGCTTCTGTCTACCTATCTATTTTTCCCTTGCTACACAAGCATGGATCTCCATGGATCTTGAGTCTTAACCTATTCTCCACACCTGCTCCCCTCTCTGGTGTTTCCATTTAAAACCCAAAGTGAGCTCTTGCCATAAACATGCATGCTTTCTCCAAACTTTCCCAAAGTTCCCAGAAGGAACTCTGTTCCTTTGACACCCCTCAAGACAGGAGCTTCAGAGCAGTGGGTGATTATTTAATATAATATATATATATATATATATATAATAATATATATTATATATATTATATTATAAAAAAATCAACACCTAAGGAGGAATCTGCAAAGTACACAAGGTGCTACGCTAAGTGAACAGAGCTACTGATACCATCCCCAGGGTGTGCAAAAAGCCAGCGTTATGCCATAGGATCAAAGGAACAAAGAAACCCTGGGGCTTCCTGGTTCATCTGCACATCCCCATAGCCATCTGACTACAAGATTTTCTTCCCCTAAAGCTGAGTGACTAGGCTGTAATGCTGAAAGTAGAGAGTCTCTGCCATCCTACTAAGCCTGCATCAAATGTCAAGGTCAGCATCTAGTTGCATGAGCAGTTCCGAGCCTTCCGCACATTGCAGAGCAGCAGCAGGGAAATTCGCAGCACCTGGCAGGTAATTGCTAAGTTACTGCTCTACTGGTCCCACGTTTAGTAGCTAATGAGCAATGTATAATGGATCAAGCTTATTAAAACTGAAAACCAGAAGAGACCACAAGGGGAATGAAAAAGTCACAGAGTTTACCAAGATATTGTCATCACCAGAACTGAGGTCTCAAGACCTGGGGTCACAGATTAAAAGCATCCACCAAGCACGATTACTGAGAAGGGACAAACACATGACTGCTCAACATTTGCTATTTTATGAAGAAAGATTCCTTCAACAGTGATGTGCACAGGCAGTTGGTAAGGCATCACCCTCCACCTGCCAGCTCACAACCATGTGGACTTCTAGTTCCATGGGATCTGGCATCTGCCGGTACTGCAGGCCTGTGTTGCACACACACAAATGACTTAGGTCTTCATGTCACACCGTGAAATACCTTCAGTGAAGGTGTGAGGAGAAACCCAGCTCATGAATGGTATGTTTTATGGAGATTTTATTTGTAAAATAAAAAAAAAAGAAAAAGAATTGGACATTCAAATAATCTTACTCAAATGCTAAAAATATGCCTGTTTAAACTGCAAGGAATACAAAAAGAAATAAAAAAATAAAAGCCAATAGTTAATAAACTCAATTATGAAAATGCATGACTAACAGTTCAAAGCAGAGTCAGGTCAGTGGTGGCAACAGCAAAGAGGTGCCCTGTGACATGGCCAGTTTATTCTGTTAGAAACATTGTCTGCAGCTCTCTGAAGACAAAAAAATTCACCTCAAGCAGCGAGAAGTCATCTATAAAGTTTGTATACTTCATACATTGTTGTTATTTTTAAGAGCTGAAGAATGTAAAGATCTAGAATGAAAGTTTTATCCATTCAAAACCTAAATATATGTTGAAATTTGACATTAAATGTTTAGAAAATGTCATTGTCAAAAATAGCTCTTCAGGAAAAAAACAACATGTAGTATTGAAAAGTTAATGATAAAGTGCCCATTGGTGCAATATGATGGTCTAAGGCTTGAACTTGGTGTGATGGTCACTGGAGGTGGGGTTTTGAGGCTTCACATACTCAAGCCAGGCCCAGTGTCTCTCTCTCCTTTCCTGCTGCTTGCTGATCCAGACGTAGAACTCTAGGCCTCTTCTCCAGCACCATGTATGCCTGTGTGCATCCATACTCCCCACTGTAATGATAATGCACTAAACCTCTGAACCTGTAAGCCAGCTTCAGTGTTTTCCTTTATAAGAGTTGCTGCGGTCTTCACAACAGCAGAACCCCTAAGTAAGACATCTGGTAATAATGCTGGGCCATGCCCAGATTCCACCTGTAGATCTGAGGGGCCATTTGACCATAGCACTGTTACAATGCCTCTTAGTGTCATATTATTCCTTCTGCACAAGAGCTTATAATGGCACTTATCTTGTGGAGTAATGATAACAAATAAATAAATCAATGAATAAAAAATCAGTCCAGAGCCTGGCACACAGATGTATCTAATTAATATTAACTATGGATGATAATTTTGCAACAAATATATGAGATTGGATGGACTAAGTGTCCAGAACATCAAAGCTGAGCACCTGATTTATTTTACAGTGGGTGAATATATCATTTTTCTCCATACAATAAACATGAAAGGATTATATTTTTAAATTTAAAAATGAAAGATAAAATTAGAAGAATTAAGACTACAAAAAAAATGTTATTCAGAATTAATGAAAATCATAGTCCATGTAGAAAAGAAAAGCGTTAACAGAAAGTAATAACAACAACAGAATCAAGAAATGTTGTTTGGGTCACCATACTCCTTGATAACAGGGCACAGATGAAAAAGGTGGCAGGAGCCCTACAGATCACATGGTGCATTTCAAACAATCAAGTAGGGCTACAGTGAAGAGACAGGCGGTAGCAGGGTTTGGCTTTTTAAGGTGAAACGGCAGCAAAGATGACATCAAAAGCTAACAAGGCAGAACTCAAGAGTGACACCAACCAAAGCCAACCAAGCAAATTTGAATCAAAGGAGCATCAACACCTCTGGGTCCTGCTGAGACTGTGGCTTCCCTTGCAGAGTGACTGCTCAAATGCAGAAGGGTCCCACCCTCGGCATCGCATGCCCAGCCTGCTCTAGTTCCCCGTGTCCTTGGTTGAATGCAGCCACTCAGGGAGTCTGAGTTAGAGCACTTCACATTACAGGACGATATTTCCCCTAAGTCACTGAGAAACTTACACATATAACTGTCCAAATATCACATTTTATATGCATACAAATCATATGTGTGTGTTTGATAACTATAAGCGACACTCAAAAAAAATTTATACTGAGTTTATCGTACAGTTATTGCACTTGTATATTATATATAAAATTTATAATCTATGATTTTATAAGTTGTATAAGTTATAAACATACAACTGTTTTTTTTTTTTAACTGTATATTTAGTGTTTTCAGATCTTCAGCAACACTACCATCATTAAAATGCTCTTCGCCTTGTAAAATTCAAGCAATGAATTCTCCTCTTCCCCTTTTTTGGTGGAAGGATATATTAGGTTTAAGTAACTGAAGAGGCTGAAAGGCAACGTACAAATATAAACTTCCATGAGTCTTTTTTTTTTTTTTTTAATTTTGGCTGCACAATTACTAATAATAGCTTTGTTTTTCAAATAATTCATTTAATTTAGGGTGCTTTGCTTATTTGTTTTTAGAAGATTTATTTTCATTTGTAAAATAAACACATGTGTTGCCTGTCTGCCGGGATGTGTGTGTAAGTGTGCTGTCTCAAGAGTCCAAAAGAGGGCATTGCTCCCCTGGAGAAGTTACAGGAAGCCAGGATCTGCCTGTCTGGATGCTGGGAAGAGGACCCAGGTCATCTGGAGCTCTTAACTGGGGTGTTTACCTGCTGAGCTGTTTCTCCAGTTCTTGTTGCACAGTTTCCATATGTTGCCCACCAACATTTTTATTCATACTTCTTTGCACTCCTATTTTTTCTTTTGAAAATTTCCAAGCTGTAGGAAAGCCATGCTGGTAGAAGCCTACTGTTCACCAGCCACAAAATCACCTAGGTGTGAGGGTGAGCATGGCCTCTTGCTGACCCACAGTAGAGGGGCGCGTTGAGGTCTCATCACTGAATATCTCCATGTATGTTTCTAAGAACAATAGAAATGTCATGATGCTATTGCCTCTCTTGATGAAGTCAACATGGACACCAAACGTGCCTGTCAGAATATGTGTCCAGACTTAGGGCTGCAATGCAGGGTTCCCCTTCATCCAGATAGCTCACTGGCTGTGTCCTGATGACGTGAGCTGATTTCCTTCCAGGTAGAACAATATTAGGAAACATTTTACATACGAGTCATCCATATGCTACACATTACAATGTTATTTCACTTGACACGTATGTGCAATGGGTGCCTAACACAAAATCTGGCTTTAAACTACAGAGTACTTTACCCTTCAGAAAAACCTTTTAAAATATTCTCTGTTAAGGAGAAACCAAAACATGGGAGGCTGACCTAAAAAATAAAATCCTCAAGTTTACACACACGAAGACTGGTGAAATTCAGCCTTCAGGTGGTACACACCCGTAATTGAGCAGGGGCAGAAGGTGGGGACAGGGTCTCATCTTAAGTTTGAGGTCACCGAGAGCTACACAGGGAGACCCTGTCTTTAAAAAAAAATCTAAAATAAAATAAAATAAATCCATTCAAACTTCAGTTCCAGTACAGTGAAGAGCATACAAAACTTTAAAGTGGCTGCCTTGGGACTGCGAGCATGAAAACGAAATGTTCTACCACCCTCTCTGCTCACCACGTACTGCAGGCAGGCAAAGGGCTCCGCTCTTCCAAACTCCACAGAATCACTTCCAGTGCCTTTAAATCTGCCCTAAGGCTCACCTCAGACCAATGCAATACAAGTCTGGGGGTGAAACTAAGCCCATGGTGTTTCTAAGCTTCCAGGTGATTCCAGTAGCTTCCAGGTGAGCCCAATAAACAACCAGCCCTAGCACTGTTCTAGCACAAGGAATGCTCAGGGTAGCTGTGCCTGGGCACTTCTGCCCTTCAGTGCTGGCTCTCTCATCTGGGGAAGGAACCCCAGACAGTATTTTCCCGCCCTTTGTTACTGATTTCCTTATAATCCCTCCCTCTGAGATATGGTCCAAGGTCTGGACCATTGCTACTGCTTTGGCTACTGGCATCAGACAACCTACAAAGGCTGGAAACACAGAGGAACTCCAGTGGGAGATTAAAACAAAGCGTAACAAGACAAAACAACACCCTAAGTGCAGACAGTTCACTGCCATAGCAGCAAAGAGCAAGGACTGTGCATTTTGCCAGTGCCAGCATCCCAGACATTGGGGTTTGGAAAGGATGTGTGCATGGCAATATGAGGTTACGGTTTGTCTGGCCTGGGTGACACTGAAGGCAGATGTGCCTAGTGGCCAAGGAGCTTAGCCCCTGGCTGGGAAATGTCTTTTTCAGCCAGCAAAGCCTCAAGCAAGGAACCATATTCAGACCCTTTCAAATCCCTAAGCTGAACAAATAACAGATTGGATTCCACCGTCTCTCTTTCCCATCCCATCACGACTACCACCCTGTGTTTGGACGAATGTTTGGGCATTAACTTCAGCTCTGTCTCTAGTCAAAAGCAGCTCGGGCAGTCTGGGAGTTTCTTGAGCTATTAAGTCATGGCAGGAGATGAGTCAGACACAGCCATGGCCAGGACAAGCCAAGAGGAGCAGGGACAAATGTGTCTCCTGCAGACAGACACCCCAGTCCACTCTGTGAACATTTCACATCCTGTCACCAACATGGCTGCCAGAGCACACAGAAGGGACAGAGAGCACAGGGGATGTAACACTATCCAATTCCTGACACTGCGGCCCCCTCCCTCCTGGCTCTGATCACCATTACATCCTGGGATTGAATGGCCCTATAAAAATGTCCAGAGTGAAAGACGGATTCAGAAACTGAGGAAACATTACCCTGACGGCAGGCCTTTAACATCCTCCATGCTCTGTCTTAGGCCCTTCCCCCAGGCCCTACCACCCCCACCCCATCCCCATGTCTGCCAGGCAGAAGATTTATGGGCTGTAAGTTCTGTTTTTCTACATTGATGGAAATCACTGGCAAGAGTTTCCACGGGCCAAACCCCATCCAAAGAGTCAACTATGGAGACGCCCAGCTGAGCTCCAGAGGTCTGCATTTATGAAGCTGATCGATGTGCCCTGTGGCCATAAACATCCTCTATTACCTATGACAGTGCAGTATTGAGTTCATAAAAGGATGATTTTTTCCCCCCCTAACTTCCTACTCTGGAAGGCCGCAGCTTCAGTTTTACTAGGGGCTCATGTGTCAGGTGCACACAGTGCTTAAACAACTAAAGCCAGTTGCTAGCTTCTCTCACTCTTGGGGTCAAGGAATTGAAGGGGACCAACAGGACCCTGGCTAAGATCCCACAGATTCCCAGGGGTGTCATGCATAGTGGAAAAAATCTATACTTATTGTCCTGCGTAACACAGATGAGCAGAGAGAAGGTACCTAAAGCTCCCATGCAGGCTCTTCATGAATTCACAGATACTCCTTCCCCCCAAGAGAGGAAGAAGTAAGCTTTCTCAGCATCACTAAAACCCCAGAAAGGATGGACACTGAGGTTTGAGTGCAAGGGAAGCAGAAGGATTAGAAAGATAAAGCGGGACTTTGCTCTTGCAGGAAGGGTCGCCGTGTGGGTTGGTACCAACTTTATCTCATGGGAAGCATCACGCATCCAGATCCTCACTGGCTGGGATTAGTGAAAGCAGAGTTAGGTCTCTGTAGATAAACTGGGAATGGGAATACAGGAAACTGAGGAAATACCAGCAGCATCCAGACACTGCTGGGCAGTGCCGACCCAGGCATGCACCAGGAGGTCAGTATCTAGTTGCTTTCTCCTCCACAGCAGTCCAGTGGGTTGGGAATCTGGCAGGTTCTTTTATTCTGACACTCACTGATTCTAGGAATCACTAAATGGGTGGAATAAAGAAGAGAGAAAAGGCCAGCAAAGCACTAAAGCCTGCCCTAGGGTCGCAGAGGCCCAGTACTGGACTGCAGGCTGTACTCTCTTCCTTCCTAATAGGTATGCATCCTAAAGAACGTGGCTGTTTTTTCTCTTACTCCTCCTGTTCTTTCTCTGCCTCTCTCTGTGTCTTTGTCTCTGTCTCTCTCTCTCTGTCTCTCCCTCTCCCTATCTATCTATCTATCTATCTATCTATCTATCTATTTCCCTCTCTCCTTCCAACTAACCCCCCAAAGAGGTCCCACTGTGTTACTGTGTTGGCCTCCTGAGACCCTCCCAGCACAGCCTCCTGCACTCTATATTTTAAAGAGATTACCAAGCAGCAAGACGAGTATATCTTGACGATCACAGAACCGCACCTGTGACTATTAATACCAGATACATTGTTTTCATTATTCACTATGGTTCAATGCATGGACTAATCCACTATTACTCAATAAAACACATGGATCCGAGCCCTGAACCCACATTCTGAAGAGCTTTCCTAGAGAAAAGCCAACTTCTAGCACATGTTCGTTCCCACATTCCACTCACCCTCCGCCAGCAGCGGCTTGTGCCGTGAGTGAATGGCATCTTGATATATGGCTTCTTTCTACACTTTCACAGTAACATACACACTCACTGGTACCTTACACTGGGGGCCGCAGCCCCATCTGGGATCCCATACGTGAATAAGGGGAGAGGAGGTCACAAAACATTCATAACCATAAAGGTGTGTGAACACGAAAGAGTCAGACATTAATTCACAGGCAATGTATCCCAGCTATTTCAGACATCACTGGCTGAAACTTTACCGGGGCAGCCTTGCTTTAAAGCACACAACATGCTCACACGCTGCACATGCCCCACACCACGCTACACCAACTACTGCCTCCTAAAACACCACGGCTCAGGTTCAAGACTCCTGTTCATTTTGAATTGTGGTGTTCTTACTGCACCAGAAACAAACCAACAACAACAACAGGATTTTAATAGTTTCCTACCATTTTGTCTCAGCATGTAGGTATCAAATTAGGATACCTCTGGGATGTACTGTGTCAGAGTGTTTGGTTTCTGAAAACTACAGTCTGGCTTGCTGACTTGAAAGTCACATAAAATGATTAAATGAGTTTTGGCTTGGGATTAGAATAGAATTTCCTAAACGGCAGTAAGTGTGCTTCTGGTACTTTTTTTTTTTTTTTTTTTTACTATGCATTTACATGAAGCAGCTTTCACGGCACTGACTGTCATAATGTAAGGATGCCGATGTTGATCAACTACAGGACGCGTTGAAGATACTGTACACCTTGCAGTATCAAGCATTTGGCTTAGGTGCAAATCGCCATGTGAAACAAGCACACACGTCCACCTCATTAGTAGGCAACTATGCTTTCATCCCTAACAAACTGTAAAATTCTGTGTTTATCAAAGGATTGCTTAAAACACAGTTCCCTATGACTTATTATCCGTAACTATTCTGTCTGTATGTCCATTTAATGGACGATGGGTTGTGTAACAATTGCTCAGGCCACAGTGGGTTAACAGTGTAAAAAGCCTAAGAAGGGCTGGACAGAGGGGTCAGTGGCTACAAGCACAGCTGCTTTTCTGGAGGACTGAGTTTGCTTCCTGGAACCTACACAGTGTCTCACAGTCTGCTTTAACTCTAGTTCTGAGAGAGCTGATGGTTTCTCTGACCTCTTTGGGCACCTGCATGTATGTGACATATATCCTGCACATGTTCATAAATAAAAAGCAATATTACGAATGAAACAGTATAAGAAGCCTGTTGCAGAAAACACAGAATGGAAGTGTCTAGAAGAAGTTGGAAAGCAGGTTCTCAGAAACCTTCAGGATCTTTTGAGCAAAAGCTTAGCTTTTCAGAGATAATTATCCACGCGGAGAAGTCCGTACCATTTGGTTTGAATATGTTCGCTGCTTTGGTTGCTCACAACACAGAGTGTGGCTTATTATTATTATTATTATTATTATTATTATTATTATTATTATTATTATTATTATTATTATTATTATTATTATCACTATCATTATTATTGTGTTTGATGCTTTCTACCCATATTGCTTGCTTCTTTGTCTCCTCTACTGGAGTGATCAGCATTTCCAGCTTGTATCATCCCATCTCCCGTGGAAGTTCTGTTTTTCCTGTTATTAAACTTCTTTCGCATAGTGAAAAACTTAGGATCTCATGTTTATGTAGCAGTCTTTCGGTCAATGCAGAGATTTAATGTCTAAACGTAGGGCACTGCCTCACCTTTCCTTGTTTTCATTTTACCACTAATGAAATTGTTGTGGGCTGTTCTTAGATGCAGGCTCCCATGAACCCAAGAATCGCAAGCCCCTCCCTGAAGCCTTTCTGTGGTCCACCCTCCCTCAGGTACCAGCATCCCCACCTACTCTCCAGGCAGAATTCCCTTCTTGACCTTTGGATGCAGTAATTAATTTCTGTTAGGGAAGCTGTGGTATTTTACATAACAAGTGTGAGTTTATCATTAGTGGGAGCAGGGAAAAGATCGAATCTCCCCTCAGCTTAGTTCATCACATGCCGGAAACATGGTCAAGGTAAACAAAAAACTTCTAGAGTAAATGCCAGTGCTATGTCAGTGCTGCATCTCATGCAGAAAGGTGGTGTTCAGCGTCTGCATGTCTCTCTGAGTCATGGCAGACACGCATGGAGCACGGGACGGACACAGGATGCCAGATAGTATCTCAAACACGGATAAATCATATGACTCATCTACTGATGCTCTGAGGCCATGCTCTGCCAGCTCTTCTGTGTTGATCTCTTCACATAACCAGTACTGACCTTAAGAAGTTGGTATTTCACAGTCATCAACATCAGATGCTGATGTAGGAGAGCAAGCCTGAGAGGAAAATGCTAATGTGAATTTAGTGCATAGGGAAGGGAGTCAGGAAACTAGAATAAGACAGAGCCAAATAGCACAGCTGAAGAACCTCAAGGCCATGCCCTCTTTAGAGCTGGGATATCAGTACAAGCTGTCGCCTTACTGTTGCCACATTCTCTACTCATCTCCATCTCTGATGGGTCTCTGGCCATTCCTGCCTCCGCCCACCTTCCTGCTCCCAGGAGCTGTGTCCTAGCTGTGTAGGCTGGGAGCTCTATTCTGAGAGATATTCTTAATCCCTCCTGGAGATCAGCACGTACAGAAGAGGTGAGTTATCAGGTCAGGAAATAGTCATTTCAGCCTCCTGAGATCCCCTGTGGCTTTAGGGTAATGACAGCATCTTCAAGAACCACTGACATTCAAATGTCCTCACTACCCTTGAGAAAATCCAGCCATAGCCAAGGATGCAGAGTAGTGGAACCGGCGTGGGATCTAGGGGGAATACAGCCAGCAGTGCTCCATTATTGGATGTCTCCCCACAGTGTTATTCTGGTGTCTCTCCTGAGCAGCTGGCTGTGTCCTGCTCAAGCCAATAACTCCAAAACTCAGCTCTTGCTTTTGGTGCTCAGGTAGGAGAACACCAGGCCACTGCTTCTGACATGTCTGTGATGCTGAAGATGATGTCACCTTTGGAAACAGGATCTTATGACCTTTCCCTGAACATAACTGATGATGATACCATGTGTTTTTCACACATTTACAGACTTTGGATTTCTGAACACCTTGTTTTTGTTTTTGTTTGTTTTCAATCACAATTCTAATTAAAGTAAACACTTAGTCATACTTTGCAGAGGAAACGGAGGCACAGATGTGAAACAGTGAGTCACTGTGCATGGCAGAGGCAGGAGGTGCATGCAACACACACACACACACACACACACACACACACGCACACACACTTCTCAGCTGCACGAACCCAGGGAATCCACATTTTACCACAGTCCACACACGCTCATCCATATAACAACTTGAGCCACAGAAAGAATTAAAGGCAGAAAAGTGGGCAGAAGATGGCCATAAGGACCAGGGACTGTGGGGCCATCAGGGTGTGGCCTGTTCAGAAGCAATGAGGCCCATTCTCTGGTGAGAGGAACTGCAGAAAAAAACCACCCACCAAATACTCCAGCACAGCAGTAGAGGAAAGAGTATAGTCCCTGCTGGAGACCATGGACCAGCTTCAGGATGATGATGGCAATTTCTTTTTCTCTTTAGCTCCTACCTGTTCAACTTTTCACTTGTGTGTCACTAGCTGCCAAGTCTCTTGGCAAAGGCTGGAGTCTTGAGCCGGTGGGGAGAACTTACTCAGAGCTCACCCAAGGTCCAGTGAGCTACCAATTTGCTGCTTCTGCTATATATTCATGGCTAGCTCAACTCCACCTAACTTTTTTTGGATACCTGTGGTGTCTGAGGGGAACAGCAGTGCCCAGAATGGGAAGAAAACAGAGACTATGCTCCAGGTGAGCTGGAAAGGCCTGTGGCACAAGGACTAGGGTACATGCTATCGACAGAATCCAGGCAAGAGGTAGATGGGTCTTCACACAGAATTATTTAAGCTTTGCTATATACTGAAGCTTTTCATAATAAAATTATGGGTTTTTTTTAAAGCAAACAGGGAGGGGAAGAGCTATTATAGGAAAATTCTTTTCTGAATGACAAAATTCTTCTAGATATTTTTCTCCCATAACCTATATTGCACATCTTAGTTTCTATATCACTTAAGGACATTTCTCGAAAGATGCCTAAGTATTACCAGAGAGTTTAAAGTCAAATCCCTTTTTGAGACGTCAAAACAAAATTCCAATCAAGTCACCAAATGGAACATTTGGGAGCAGATGTCATGAATCTGATCTCAGAGTCAGTCAGTCAATTTTTTCTCTCTCCCTCCCTCCCTCACTTCCTCCATCCCATCCCTCCCTCTCTCTTCCCCCCCCATCTCCTTTTTTCTCCCTTCTCCCTCTCCCCTCTCTCTCCCTCTTCCACCCTCTCTCTCTTTTCCTTTCCTGTTCTCTCTTCCTCTTTCCCTCTCTCCACTCCCCTCTCTCCCTCTCTCCCTCTTTCTCTGTCTCCTTTTCCCTCCTTCTCTCCTCCTCTTCTTTCCCCTCCCCCTCTCTGTGTAGAGGATTGAAAAGCATAGGATGCCAACAACACCCCATGTCCCCTGGTAGTTAGCAGAGGGCTATGAGGAATACTACCAGGGTTCACACCTGAGGTTGAAGTAGAGCTCATGATAGTATTGGCTGTTGTTAAACATTCTGCCTTCTGATCATAGAAACGGGTTTCCTGACGGAAGGATCCTGGATGTGTTCCATTTGATAATATTGTTTTATCTGCTCAATCTTCAGACCCAAGGTCTTACTGTACAGTAAGTATTAAAGAGATGAAGAGTCAACAACTAACTTCTGGGTTTCTCCTGTGTACGTGTGCTGCGCCAAAACCACATAAAAAAGTTTTAAAACGAGCAAACACAGACTCAAGGGATTAAGCATCCTGTTAGGGCTATGGGGAGTGTGAAAAGAGTAAGTTAACAGTTGCCTATGTTGAAGAAAACAAACAGATCTTTGTGCACCATGTGATCGTGTGCTTAACAGCCTAACCCAAAAGGGCAGAAAGGAATTTTTCTCTTATAAGTAACCTTGGAGTTCAAGAGGATGTGGAAAAATATTACAGTCAAATTCAGTAAAGTTTAACTCCCAAATATTGACCATCCATGAGATTTGTCACCCTGCCATCCCAGCTGCCAAACCCATTTAATCTTTAGTGTTCTTGGTTCTGGCCAGGCTCCTTCTTGGCCACAGCCCTTATCTCATGGTATTGTTGTGGCCCAATGTCTCATTCGATTCTACAGTATCTTTCCATAGCCCAACATTAGCACTGACATCTATCCCGAGGTCTCTTGCTCTGCCTCTCTTGAAACTTGTTCCAGCCAACCATGGTTTCTCTTCTTTCTAAGCAGAACACTCTGAGACCACAGTCTTAGCCTTATGTCTGCATCTGATGCAAGGCTCCAAGAAGTGTCCACCTTCTCCCATCCGCATCCCTCTGCCTATCCATAACCATTACTTGTTTTCCCTTACTTTCACCATTTTCTCCTAACACTGAGATCTGGTCATCCTCCCAAATCAGGCAGATGCCAGAATAGAATGCCTCTTCCTCTTCCGTCTCGCCTTGGCCTTCATTGCCTGTAGCTGAAAGAGTTGCAGCCCTCTGCTTAGAGGAATGTCCACCTCTCATACTTCCATCCAACATGGAACCGACCAGTAGGGCTTTAACGGTTGAATTCCTCTAAGATTCCTGAGTGAAAAGCCTGATCTCAATGGTGATGGGGTTGGCCTTCTGGGGGGGATAGGATGTAGATGGGGCACAATGGAATCAACACCCTCTAAAGAATATGAGCACTTGCTTCATTTTCTCTGTCCTTTCTACTATGGGAAAAGTCATCAAGAAATAGCAGCGTACAAACAAGGAGGGTGTCCCTTTTAGATACTGTATCTAACGGAGTATTGACCTGGGGCTTCCCAGCATGGACAAACAGGAGGCAGCAACTGTTTGTTCTTTAAGTCACTCAGTTTAGTAATTTTGTTCTAGCAACTTCTTCCTGGAGTTTGACCCCCACTTTCTCCATTCATATCCAGTATCTCCTCCATTGATTTAGCCTTCACCTACCCAACGTCCACTTCCCTAACCATTTAACTGCCTATGCCATGACCCTGCTTTAAAAAAAAAAAAAAAAAAAAAAAAAACACTGCCTTTTTTATAAGAAAAAAATTGCATGCATTTAAAAAATGAGGTTCTATTGTTTCGTTCTGGTTTTAACGTGAAATGTTCCTCATAGACAAAATATCCACCCAAGTCACGTCAGTCCTCTCTCTGTCTCCTGCTCCATTTACAGTTATCTCAACTGGAGTTTCTTTGCAATATCTCACTGCTGATGTCATTTTTACAAGCAGTGACTCATTCTGGAGGCTTTCCCCCAAAACTCCTGTACTCAGGAGGCTTTCCACCCATACTGTCTCTCACTCATTCAGGGAGTTCCTCTCTCATTCTGAAATTCACTGATACAGATCTATATAGTTTGCTTAGCATTGTACACACTATCACTTAGGGTCTTTATGGACCTTCTGTAAACTGCACTCCACACTAAGGAAGAATAAAGCTTGTCTTTAAAAAGCCTTTTTTAAAAGTTTCATAACGATGTTTGAAGTAAAGAAAAGAAAAAAAAAGCAATGATTTTCCAAGCTCTATTTTGATGTCATTATTTTCCAAATTGAGAGGTCTTTTGTCAGTGAGATGTGCCAGACAGATAAGAGCAGGCTCGTTTTCTGGGGAAGGGTCCCTGGGCTCTGACTCTGCATCATTTTCATGTTTTCATTCCTCATCCCAACTAAGAAAATCTTGCTTTTCCCATCTCCTCCAATTGTGACTTGTGTCCAGGAGGAATAAAAAGGTAAAATAAAAATTAATAGAAAAATTTAAAAATATTCTAGAACAACCACTTCGACGTATAGCTCTTCCATGGTACAGCACTCTAAAAGTCTAGTTCTTGGACAGTCTCAGCGATTCCCAAACAGCATGAGACCTAACAATATATTGGCAATATATAGTGAGAGGAGAGGGGAAAGTACCAGGAAGGAGTGCGTGGGAAGCAGGTGAGACTGGAACAGAGCACAGGAGCCCAGCAGGTACCATGGCCTGGGAGGTCATATTCCCTGTCCGTGTCATACCTCATTCCCTACAATGAAGGGAGAAAACAGTGGAGTGGGAAAGTCCTCCTCCCACTGTGGGTGACAAGGTACAGCCATAGATAAGGGTTTAGCACACATAGGATGGTCCCCAACTACAGTGTCAGCACCACTTGAGATCATGTTAGGGATGTCAATTCTCAGGCTTTTCCTTACGCCTCCTGAGTCATCAGAGTCATCCCCGGGCCTCAGATACAAAACTTCATGTCCTAAGGGGCTCCTGAGAACATACCTGGGTCGAGACACTCTGCCTCAGCAGATGGTGGTGTTGGATAGATTGACTCTGAATATTAATTCACTTAAACATCACACGCATTGATTATTTCTCTCGTGTGGAGAGTTCAGAACCCTGGAGGAGTATGAATGGGTGGTTCTAGCCTGGCATAGCTCTTGAGAGTCCAGCCAATCACAGCCACAGAAGGGCTTGGATTGACTAACAGACCCATTGCTAGCCCATACATATGGTTGTTGGGAGGAGGCTGCTTACAGAACCAGGTGGTAGTATCCACTGTTTCTGTCAGCTAAGACCATGCAAAACCCACAGCCCAGTCTTTGAAAGCCAGCCCTGGGAGGGAGCATGCCATCACTACGGTTGAGTATTCTGTTTATTGTCAGTAAGGCAGTGGGTACAGTCCACAGTTAAGAAAAAGATTCTACCTCAGCTTCTGAAGGAAGGAGTATCAAAGATCTTTAAAACCTCCACAGCAGTGCTGGAAGTGAATCCCTCCCCCCAAAAATAATTTTTTTAAATCACATGAAATCTAGTTTATACCCTTCCCACAGATGATCAAGAGATATCTTGAGATTTAGTTCATTGTTCCAAAAGAAAATAACCTTCTCCTAGATGTTTTTGTTTTATTTTATTTTGGTTTGGTTTGTCACTAAATTGAATGGTATAATCAGTCACAAGTTTTCTGATGGTGAAGCAAGTGTTTACTTGGTAAGATGGCCAACCTAACATGTTATTGATGGATGAAGCCAAAGTTTCCATCCGTTCTGATTCTGAATGTCCTGGGCTACATTCCCAGTTCTCTAAAGAGCTGTCAACTCCCTGTGCCCAGTACACACATGAGCTCCTTCCTAGCTGTCTCACTTGAGGTTTACCTTTTCAGTCACTTCTGTGCTACATAGATTTTAGGTCTAGAGAAAAAAAAAAGCCAGCAAAGCTAAAGACCCTGGTAAGAATGTTTTTCTGTCACTATGATAAAACACTGACCAAAAACCAACTTGAGTAAAAAGGGGTTGACTCTTTATAGGTTAAAGGCAATTACTAGGAAAAAGCAAGACAGGAACACAAGGCAGGAACTGAAACAGAGGCCCTGACGCTGTGCTGCTTCCTGGCTTGCTCCCATCACTTGCTCTGCCTGCTGTGTTATATGACACAGGACCATCTTCCAGAGCTGACACCACCCACATTGGGCTGTCTCCTCACACATCAATCATTGATTAATAAAATGCACTACAGACTTGCCGATGGCCAATATAATGGAGGCATTTTCTCCACTGAGATATCTCTGGCTTGTTTTACATTGACCACATTTAGCCAGGACCGCCCTCTGGGAAGAGAAGGGTGGGAGGCCTAGTTTACTCAGAACTATAGTGACACCACACACTTTCTGTGCCATTTTCATTCAGCACAGAACACACACAGAATGAGACGACTTCAGGCGTGGATGAATGGCTAGGAATGATTGGATTGGACATTCTTAGGAAAGATTTCAAGGACTGCCTCATGTAACCTCACTAATTTATCATAACCCCAGGCCTAGATCTTCCTACACAGTTTTCAACTACCACAATGGATTGACCACCACTGAGACAGTGCTCAAGGATGCACCTTTTATGTGTCAGACTAGCCTGAGAAAGCCAGGAACTGAAAACAACAGATTTCATCATATAAGAAAGCGTGTGTGTGTGTGTGTGTGTGTGTGTGAGAGAGAGAGAGAGAGAGAGAGAGAGAGAGAGAGAGAGAGAGAGAGAGAGAGAGAGAGAGAGAGAGAGAGAGAGAGAGAACACATACATGCATACACATCCTGACTGGCCAATCATGTATTTAAGATATAAACCCAAAACAGTTTTAATGCACCTGGACGGTGCCCCAGGCATTCCCAACTTGGCCAAAACTACCCTCAAAACAAGATGCTCACACCAGCTTTGGCTTAGTCAATCATCTCACACTAAGCTTGCTTTTGTAATAAGAATGCTAAATAACTAACAGGCACACTGATGGGCACTTGGTCCTCAGGACAAGTTATAAAAATGCCAAACAAACACCGAAACTACTACAGGGTGTTGGTTGCTGCTCCCCCTGATCAAAGGAAACGGGGAAGTGTGGCTTGTTGCCAACAATGGTAAAAAGCATTGCCCTGAGGTTCGCCAATCTGCAAACAAATGCGAATGCACAATTCAAAATGTTCTTTCTCCTGAGTGGGCGTTGCTTTCGTACCACTACACAGTCAGACCGGATGGCTTGGATTGTCTGGCTGCACAGGCATTTTGAGAAACTGTATTCCATGCAGATACATGAAAAAAAGACATCTCAGAAAGGCGGCCATCTAGAGCCCTGTTGTTATGCACTCTTTCACAAGGTCAGTAAAAATCTGATACAACTTTTCCAAAAGATAATTTTGCAGTATCTGTCAAAAGACTTAAGAAAACAAAAACTTCGGCAGTTTCGTTCCACTGTTGTTGTTGTTGTTGTTGTTTTCTTTTGTCTTGTTTTTTTTGTTGTTGTTGTTGTTGTTTTTGTTTTGTTTTGTTTCTGAGATGTTATCCTAGGAAAGTAGCCATGGGTGAGCAGTGATGACTTGGTTCCAGAGAGTTGATCCCCTACAGCTCAGTTTGTGGAAGTGAAATACTTGCATCACATTAAACACTGAGCAACAGGGCAGAGTCTGGATCAGATGACTTACAGTAACCCAGAATCTATGAAACTTTTAATTTCATTTTAATAAGTCTTTAAAGTCCATTTACAGACGGACCTTCCACAGTAGACTTGGGGCTTTTGTTTTGTTTAATTTTCCTTCAAGCCTTTCCGAAGCCTAGGCCCCTCAGCCTCTGCTCCCATCTGTACTCGGAGCAGAAAAGGGATTTAGTCACAGCTGTGAGAGAAACTGAAAGAATGTCATTCACCCCCTAGTGTGGCTCTGGATGGGCCTTCTTTTTTAATATTTACTTTTATTTCTTGTGTGCGGGTGAGTGTTTTGCCCACGTGTATATCCGTGCACCACATGTGTGTAGTGTTAGAGGGAATCAGAATTCCCTGGAACTGGAGTTAACAGACAGCTGTGAGCTGCCATGGGGGTGCAGGGAATCAAACCAGGGTCCTCTGGAAGAGCAGCCAATGCTCTGAAGTGCTGAGCCATCTCTCCAGCCTGGAATGAGCCCTTTTACCTGAGTAAGAGCAAGGTCAAAGCCATGTCAATAGAAACAATTATCTGCAAGAGCAGCAGTTGCTTGAATTTGTTTTTTTCATGAATCAAAAATAAATGTTAACTGTCGCTTAGCAATGAAACTCATGTAACCCATAATAATTCACCATCTAAACCCCAAGAAAAACACCACACTGTCAGACAAGCTGGGTACTTTTGACCCTATCACACAGTTACACACTCCCAACTATCGAAACGTCTAGCACTGTATTTTTTTTTTTTTTTTTTTTTGTAACAAAATCAAACATTCATGCAATTGGACACCTTTTTCTATTAACATGTCGGTCAGATATACTGGGCCAGAAGGCTGAAGATGATCTCCAATGTTGTAAAGAGTTTTGGGTGACTATTCAGGCAGCAAACTGTCTCTGTCATTTTTTTTTTTTTCCCACTTTGGGAGCTGCTAACCTGTACTTCCTGTTTACTCAGATAATTAATTTTACTCCTTCTCAAGCCTCTGATGGAGTTGAAGATCAGATAGTTTAGTTTTACAATTAAGCTTAGTTGCTTAGGGGTTAAGGTGTTTTTAGGTCTAGATAGATGTTTTAAGTTGATAATGATGAGATATGTTAGATATTGACTTACATTCAGAATTTTAGGCTCACCAAGATAGGAAAGCTGTTTTCTTCAAGGTTGCCAAATACAAGTAGCCAAAACACTATGAATGTAACATTAATATAATTTCTGAGTTTTGCTGTTTTTCTTGCTGTATGCAGTTTATTTTATATATGTGTAATAATATAAATGTATATATAAAAAATTTCTAATATTTTAAAAAATAAAAAAAAGAAGTCTCTATCTTTCTTGCTCTGCATCACAAAGACATGAGAACTTACCTCTATTCCTCCCACCCCCCCGCCACCTGTAAGCGCCTGCTCAGAGTAGGAATTCATGCAGCCACTTAGAAATCAATTTATTCCTATGTTTCAAACGTGCTTCTCCTTTGACCTCACAACTCGTTCTGGAAATAGAACTGCCATTGGACATTGGAAACAGCGCAATGAATGAAGATTCCACTGAGTGGACCAATACAAGAGCCTCAGGTTTGAAAGCCCCCTCTTCTGGCTTCTGTGGGCAGTGCACACTTGTGGCATACAGACAGACATGCAGACAAAACACTCACACACACAAAATAAGTAAATAAAAATTTAAAGTATGTTGTCCGCTGACTGTATTAGCTCCAGAAATGTTTTTCAAACATTGATGAGATAAGAATTGTGCTAAACGGCCCTGAGGTCATTTATAATTCCCATGATGGGTTTTAATGATAGTGTGCCTTTTTTCCTTAATAAGAAGGCATCTTTATGGATTAATAAGCTCCATGCCCAGTGGACTGAGCTGTAGTGCAAACACCATCATTTTCCAATGGGAATCAAGTCTATACAAATACATTCAGTTAGACATTCTGAGTGGATGTGTTTCTAATTTATAGTAAAAAAAATTTTAATGCACTTTACATTTCGCTGTAGTTATATCTCAAAAATCTGAAAGGACATGAAACATATCTCCCCTTTCTATCTTTTTTTTTTCCTTTTTCCTTTTTTTTTTTTTTTTTTTTTTTTTGTGAGCATATACCATTAAATAGTTTAAATTCCTTGCTTCTAGTTAGGGAAACACCTATTTTCCTGAACCACCATCTGGGCATTTCTCTGTCAATAAAACCCAGACCACAGACTAATGCATTTTCTCAGAGTGTTACCTGGGAACAGCTTGAAACCTTCCTCTCTTCTGAAAACTACCTTGACTTAAACAAACAAATCTAAAAGGGCTTCCAGGGGAAAGAGTTTGTCCTGCTAACTACTCCCTTCTCTCTCTGACGGAGATTAGAGAAGAGAAGTCACCCTGCAAAAGCATGGGACATCATCACTCAAATCCAAGTTCAACAGTTCAGGCTTCTGTGGCCTTGGGGAGAGAGAATGGGCGTCCCGTATGCCGAGAAAATGCCTTTACCTGAGCATCCAGAACGGAGTCAGTCTGTCCGTCCCCTGGAATTCTGATGGTTCTATATACAAGTCAGATGTTCGCCTCAGTACACTGAAGTTGCTTAAATATCCAGCTGTTAGTTTGTGTTTTTGAATTCCCTACTTTGATGGGCGATGGATGATTTGTCCAAAGCTTCGAAACCTGGTTCGTGTACCATGGTAGTGAGTGTAGAGCAGTCAGCGTCTAAGTCACCCAGCAAACTTGCAAAGGTGCGAACTCACGTTTCTTTGCTGTTTAAACATTTTTAAGTTGGTGTGTGTGTGTGTGTGTGTGTGTAAGAGAGAGAGACAGAGAGACAGAGACAGAGGAGGTATATGTGCATGTGTGCTCTCACATTATGGATGCTCATCTGTGCTAGGGTGTGCATGTGTATGTGTGCATGTTGGTCTAGGATTGACGTCAGTGGTCTTCCTTGACTGTTTTCTACCTCAGTCGTCGAGGCAGAGTCTCTCAGTTCAGTGCTGAGCTCACAATACAGCTAGCTGCTTTACCTAGCCAGTTTGCTCTGGAGATCCTTTGTCTCTGCCTTCAAAGGCTGCAATTGGAAGTGAACTGCCATGCTCCTTTGATATTTACGTAGGTTCTGGGAACCCAAACTCCAGTCCTCATATTTTGTGCTCCCACAATAAGTACCATAATGGCTGATCTGTCTCTCCAGCCTCAGACACTGCTTTTAAGCCACACTACTTTCCTTCCTGCCAGCCATTTTTTTTTTGCCCTGCCAGAGTAAAGGCAGTACTGGGCCTGCATGCACCTCCCCTGAGGTGTCCTCTCCCCTCTGCTGTCTGTCTTTTCCTCTGCCACAGTTCCATGGAGTCTGTGCTTACACGTGAGACAGTTACACTGTCCTAACTGCTCGGCAGGGTTACACAGAAGCTGATGTTACTTCTGTAGGGGTGTTGGAGCAGCGAAGACTCGGGGACCCCTTTCAGTTTGAGCCAAGAAGACTCTGATTCTTCCTTTGGCTTCCTAGATCTTCCACCCTTGTTCCTTAGCCCAACTCCATCGGTCCCTCTAAAAATCCCCCTTCATGAGTCACTTGCTACACTGATCCCCATGGGTCTGTAGGTAGACCAGAAAGACATTGGAGGTAAAAATAAAGTATTTGCAATCCTCTAATGCTGAACTTAAATAGACATCACAGGAACAGTTGCTAAACTACCCACAACGCTACTTGCTCTGAATCTGGCTCACCTGGAACCACCCTCCAGGCTCCTTCTCTGTGAAAGTCTGAACTGGAGAAAGAAAATCACTATCAAGTAAATGAGCAATCAAACACTGTGTCAGTGTATTTTGAGGGCCACGGGTAGCAAATTTGTGATTCAGATGACCAGGACTGAACAGGCTTGATTTTGTCATGTTTGAGCATATTTTTCACTTCCTTTTTAGTGTTTTCTCATCAACACCAAATGTCCAGAGAAAAGAATAGAGTACAAGGGTTATGTTTGAGAGTGTGAATGCTGCCTGTGGTTTACAGTAAAGAACTGAGGACCTATAAGAGTACATGAAAGTGATGGACGAAACATTTAGAAAGTCCAATACTGGGGGTCGGGAGGGGAGTAAGGTTAAATTTTTTCATTGGTTCACGGGATTTTTCAGGCACGTGTTCAAAGTCAGCTTTGCTTTTCACACGTGTGGAATTTAGAACAGGCTGATGCATTGCCACCACCCTGTGACCAAAATGTTCAAGAAAACAGGGTGAACATATTGGATGCCGTGCATGCTCTACAATTAACACTGAAAGCCATTTGCATCCATGCAAAACACACACACACACACACACACACACACACACACACACACACACACCAACTGAGGGCTCAGCAGTTAAAAGTCCTTGCTGCTCGTCTAGAACACCCAAGTCCAGTACTCATGGTAGGTGGCTTATAACTACCTGTAAATCTAGCTCCAAGGGATCCAATACCCTCTTCTGGGGCACGCGCGCACACACACACACACACACACACACACACACACACACACACACACACACACACTTTTAAAAAGCCAAACCTAGTGGGAATCCCCTGGCAAAGTAACTATTAATGAAATCTCCATGGTGAGTAACCACATCAATAATCAAACCAGGATTAAAGCGGGGGTGGGGGGGGACAGAAACAAAACAGAAACAGCAAAAACAATTAAACAAGGACGACCAAAAAACCCCAACAGCACAACTGAATCCCTCTTCATCTCAGGAGGCTGTGTTTCTGTGGATGGCCAGCCAGAGCGGCCACAGCATGAAGACTCATTGGTCAGTTAGGTCCAGGACTGAAGTGGAGGTGCAGAAGATACCAGATGCACATGTGCTGTGGCCCCTGGAACCTTACATCCTTGGATGAATATTCCCACTCACCTATCAACGCATTACTGTCTTCCACTTTCTGCACACCACAGAGCCGACAGGGTCTCAAACTCACGGAAGACTTCTTAATTGACAAGGCAAACGTCTCAGCCTTCTGGACAAACTTTCCACAGCATTGAACTTGAGATCATCCCACTCCACATCAGCATTTTAAGGAAATTCTTCTCAATGCAGCAGTTTCGGTGGGGATCCAGTTCTAAATATTCTCTGATATTTTATTAACACGGATTTAACTATTCTTCCTCTATGCAATGTTTCAAGGACTCCACCTATCAGCTCCACCTTTTAAATGTCATTCAAAATTAAACCGTAGCCACCTGCACAGCTCCTCCTCAGTATATCTGAATGCTCAGCGTGTACTAAGAACCTATTTGTTGCCATGAGGCTGGGAACTCCCTCCATCTGCTGCTGGGTTCTGTTCCACACACACTCGGTGGGCTCATGAGAGGCATGACCTACTAAAGCCATGGTTCTCAACCCCTCCGTGGTCACATGACACTTTTACAGGGGTCTCATATCAGACATCCTCCATATCAGATATTTACACTAGGACTCTTAACAGTAGCAAAATTACAGAGTTATGAGGTAGGAATAAAAAATAATTTTATGGTTGGGGTTCACAACATGAGGAACTGTAGTAAAGGGTGTCAGCATTAGGAAGGTTGAGGAAGGACCACTGCACTAAGGCCATGCTCGATGTATGCTTGCCTGCTCTGCCATACTCATGCACTCTGGCAGGCAGCAGCACCTTCAGTTCCCACG
This sequence comes from Acomys russatus, assembly GCF_903995435.1. NCBI lineage: Eukaryota > Metazoa > Chordata > Mammalia > Rodentia > Muridae > Acomys > Acomys russatus. The sequence goes on along the minus strand of NC_067161.1, from coordinate 45,107,096 downwards.
TCTAAATACAGGTCGCCCTTTGGGATATATGTTCATCCTGCGTTCATTCAGTGCCACCACTGTCATTGCTGATAACCACGATGTACTCAAGAAAAAAGGGCTCAAATATTCTCCAGTTTCCGCTCATTCCTTATCACTGTTAGTGTTCCTCACAGGCTCATAATCCATACAGACAAATCATCTAGCAAACCCCTCCCCACTAGCCTTGCCCACTGCATTACGTTTGCCCGCCATCAGTCCTTCGCCACCCTCTGGATCCCTCAGCAGCCACCCAAGTGACTATGAAGCCACATGCCACGTATGAAGACTGGGTTTCCAAAGTCAAACCCGAGGCAGTGTGCACAGCCAGACCTCCATCAGCCCATCAGTTCCTTTTCACAGGATCCTACCCCACAGGCTGCCTGGAGCCATGATGGCAGCCAAGGAGAACTGAGATGCGTGTCGGGCTAGCTTATTAGTCAGTTTTATTGTGATCGCATACTGTGTTATATTGTACATGTATTGTTTTTAATTATAATATTGTTAAAATTCTTTTCACCTCCTTATCCATGCCATTTAAATGTGTGTAATAGATGGAATGTTTAACTTGCAGAGATAGTTTCCATTACATTACTTTTAAAAAATTGCTTTAATGATGTAGCGATTGTGCCTATTTATAAAATATAATGTGATAATCCAACACATTATACAAGTTATGCTAACCAAACAGTATAATTAGCATTTCCATCTCCCTAAGGGGTCCCATTCCTTTGTGTTAAGGATATTTGGATTACATCTCTACTTTCCTGTTAGATTGTGCTGGCCTGAAATAAAGCCCTGACTTCTTTAAATATCCCACCTACTGAACCTCAAAAAAAATTATTTAACCCAGCCTTCATTTCCAACTTGGCACCTCTTCACCCACACAGACAGAATGGCAAAGTCTTCCATGCTGGGTGATTGCTGTTCCAGTCATAGGTCTGGTGGTAGTGAGGCAGACTTCCTTCATTGTGTTCCCACTCACTGATGCCCAAATATCCGAAAGAGCAAAAGGAGGAAGGGGGGAAGGGTGAGCAGAGAAAAGCTGTAAACCAAACACACTCAAGTTCAAAGTCCAGGAAACATCAAAATGGATGATCAGACTTTAAAAAATAAAGAACAAGCGATGGCCACTTTGGTGTTTGTGTGTCCCTTCCAAGACAAAATGTTTGTAGCTAGGCCAATAATTGCATTTCTACAAAATGGCCTCATCTGGAGCCATTCTACATGTTTCAAGTTCCCCTGGGCTACTGCCATGCTGTTCCAAGGCACAGGACGCTAAACCAACTGCCACCGCAACAGGCATGCTGTGGCTTCTGATTGGGATAGGGCTTAATGGCCCACACTGTACATCCAATCACATGTCCCCCAAATGTGCCTGGCCAGTGCTCAGCTCAGAGCAACAAGAGGTAAAGGAAAAGGAAATGTAAAAAAATATAAATATAAAGGAAAAAGGAATATATGGCTATATAAAGGCTTTACCTTAACTCTGAAGTCTGCAAGCTACAAGCAGTGTCAGCTTGCCTGTGGATGCTAATAGTAGAGCAAGGCATCCAGAAGCCATATTGCAAGGCACATAAGGTCCAAGCTTTAAAAAAAAACATACTTCTTAGTCTTGACCTGGTGGGGCATGTATCACCATCACCATCATCACCATCATCACCATCATCATCATCAAACAGTGTACATATTTCCAGTCCTGGGCACTCTTACCTGTCTCTCTTCAACCACACTTCCCTTTACAAGCAAAGCATTTGCAGGCACTGACTTATGTAGCAAAGGACAAAAACACGAAGTTTGTCTAAGTGACGTTGCTCTTCCTGACATGTGGGATCCAGTCTCACTTACTCTCCCAATACTACATTAAAGGTATATAGTATCTCCATTTGTTTAAGGGTTGGTTTTATGGCACACTCGAGTCCTAAGAGATGCAAGCCATGACACCCACCACCTTTTCTTTATCTACCTCTGGTCCGCAGCATAGATCAGTCTGGGAGGCAGGATCAGGCTCCTCTGAGTGGGTCCTGTGCACATGCTGATTGGTTTCAGCTTGCCTATGGGTTCCCGACAGATACATTCCCTCTCACCACGCTCAGGCATGTGCCCCTATGTTCCTCTTACATTGTCGAAGGACACAGAAGAAGCAGGCCAAGGTCAGCAGAAATGGAGAAATAATCTCTGCCACACTTGCTTTCTTACTGCCACTCTTTGCCATGGGGCAAACACACCTGAAAATCCCAAGAATTTTCATCGCAAGCATTAGGTCCCTATGACCTCTCCCCATACAAATATAAAACAGATCCGATTTGTTTTCTTTCCATCGTTAAACCCTGGCAGGGTATACTGGGGGACCCTCTGACTTCAGGAAAAGTCTTTTAAACAGATACTGTTGCAATCCCAAGGCCTCCTACACCAAGAAGAAAGAGCAAGGGCCCATTAGAAAGAAAAACAAACCAACTTTATTTCTTAAAGAAAAAAAAAAAAAAAAAACCCCAAACCCACATTTGATGATGAAAGAAACTACAAGAATAATTAGAGTACATCAGGAAATTTTTTTTAAAAGAAAGAAAAAATAAGCAGGCATTTGTGTTTACTTAAAAATCATTGTATATGATATAAAACCATTGCATTTTTGGGACCTTACCGAGAACCTAAAGGGGTTTATGACAATAGCAAATACATCATTTTTGGACATTGTCATTCAACCCACCCTGGCAACGTTGATATTTCCTTGTGAGAAAAGAAATCTAATCCAAGTAAGAACGCTGAAAATGGCAAAGGAATTTTATTCCCATCATTTGATTGATTGTTTCCTATTCTGAACACTCAAGAGGGGGGGAAAGCCTTTCCGGTCTGGACTCCGGTTTCTCCTGCTAATCTTTTACAAGGAGGCAACACCATAAAACACAAATTAGTTATAAGGACCTAAGGGCCATGCAAGCTAGAGGGGTCCCCACAGCAACAGGCATCAAAATGTTGAGGAAGGAGCTAAGAGCAGACAGATGAAGAGAGAGACTCAACTGGAGACAAGGCTTTAATTAACCAGTTCTGGGATGACGCAAGGTTATGGCCCCAGCCCAGACAAGTTTCTGTCACCCTCATCATCTCACCTACACCTAAACTAAATGTAGGTAACTTAAGGGGCACAGCTGTCAATGGCTAAGGCATATGTGGCTGTGGCCTGGGCACTTGTAGACAGCCTCTGTGTTCATAATGGCCAGGAGACAAGACTGCAATAATAATGATGAGATAGTGCTGGGTTTACAGTGAGCTGTGTTCTGACTCGGGGTACAAACACACCTTAAGAATATAAAGAAAAATGCTAACCCAAAGGGGAGTGAGACAGACACTTTGGGAGAGACTCAGCATACAGGGAGAAGGGCCTGGTGGGACTCCTTACACTGCAAAGGAGACTTCAGGCCACCCAGTGACTCCAGATGCTGGGCACAGCTACCATCCCACCTTGGCCCTACTGTCCCATCATGTTCCTGACAATGCACTGGCTTCTGTGTGCAGCGGCTCAGAAGCTTCTCACTTGGCTCACTCAATAAGTTGTTAATTGATTATTTCTATTTTTACTGGATATGGAAAGAGTCCGTTGGCTGGCTCAGTATTATTAATATACTCAATAAGATCAGTGCAATGCCAGGCCAGAGATAACTTCAGTTATTTCAATAAGCTAACAACTATATTGAGTCAAACTTGGTTTTTCAGCTGGAGTCTGATGTGTTGCCCAGTTTTATAATTAATGGTTCTTGATCAGATTCAAATAGTTCTGAATGACTACTCCATGGGCCGCTTTTGGTAGCCATCATCTTTGGGACCCTGATGGCTGGACAATTGGGCAGGAGCTACATATGGACATTTCTGTCAGAGTTCATCCCAGAACGCCCAGGAAAAGCAGCACACTGCGGGGCTAGATGTGGGCCAACCTTGACTCATACCTTTCTGTCATTTTGGGGCAAATGATGTTCCTTTTCCAAGCCTGTGTTTTCTCTTATGCCGAATGCAGGAAATAGTGAGACCTATTTAAAATATTGACCTCACTAAGATCATTCAAGGTATCCATCTTTCACCTCACTCAGCACACAGTGAGGCCTCAGCCCAATTAGCTTCAGCCACTTCACACCTCAAGCGGTGGGTTTTGTCAAATACACGTTACAAGGTTCACATATGTTGTTTGCTGGTTTGACAAAAAAAAAAAAAAAAAAAAAAAAGTTTTAAAAGGTTAAAAGGCACATTTTTCCCTATTAAGAAGGAAAAGAATGCCAAAGGTAGAAAATGGTATTAAATAAAAAATTAATATTATTTGCACAAGTATCCACACCCATCCCTTGCACAAGAGATGCTTAAAACAGATTCATTAAAGGCAAGCCAACCAACCACTGAAAGGAAACGCTGCTGGCTTCCTGAGGGCTCTTGAAAGAGCTGGTGTTGTTTTGCCTTAAGCCACAAAATGTAATGTGGATAAAGCCATTTTTATATTTGTTATAAATATCAGAGGGGAAATGTTTGCAGGGAGGTTTTTTCTTTCTTTCTTTTTTTTTTTTTAATCACTCCATTAAATGAGAAGCCCAGATATGCAACTGCCTGGCTAAAAACAGAAACACAAAGATGATAGCATGCCACCTAGACAGGGCCATGACATCTGATTCTGCTGGCAGTGAAGACAGGGGCTCCAAGACAAGCCACTCGCCTATAGGATGCTCTGCCCTCAGCTCCCCTGCACTCTGCAATGGGACTTTCTCTCCACTTCTTCCAAGCTGGAATATAGCAGTGGCTTCGGGTTGTTCTGGGGGTGTCTACACCGTAGCAGAGACATGAAACCACTTACTGGGTGATCTATGTAGGCTGGCCTGGACAGTCTAAGCCATGTTGTCACCACAGCCAGTGTCTATACCTCATAAACAGCTCCCCCAACCCTGAGACCTACTCCTCCTGTTTGTAGTTAAAAATGAAAAACTTGAGAATCTGGAGAAATGGATCAGCAGTTTAAGTGTACTTGTTGCTCTTGTAGAAAAATTGGGTTTGGTTCCCAGCATCCACATGGCGGTTCACAACCATCACTAACTCTAGTTCCGAGGGGTCCAACACCCGTTTCTGACTTCTGGAGGCACCAGCTGTTCCCATGGTGCACAGACATACATGCAGACAAAATACCTATATACATAAAATCTAAATAAACAAATAAAAATTTTAAAATGTGTTTAAAAAGCCAAGTGTCTCATTCGTCTGACTCCTGTTTTGTCTCCTTCTGTTCCTTAAGTCCTGTCATTTGTACCAAGGCTCCCTGTCCCCAGAGGAATTTTCAAGGATGGAGACTCTTCTTCCCTCCCTCACTTTGCACTTGCAGGCCATCTAGAAGGGAAAAGAGAGATAGGACAGTCTCTGTGAGTAAGTCTCAAGGCCTTGACTGAAACAAGCTGAGGGGAGGCTCATCTTCCTGGAAGCAACAGGTGGGGTGAGGGTGGGTAAAGCAGCCAACCCAAGTGAGACACACAGGATGTGTAGAGCTCTGAAGCCCAAGCTGCCCTTCCCTGTCCCCTAAACTCTTCTTGATTTCATTGTCGTCTTCATTTGGGGTTTTAGAATAATTTTAGCTATTTAAATTACACAAAATAGTGCAAGAAAATTCTTACTATATAAACTTTACCCCGCCCCTGTGGGGGGTATTATTATACAGACACAGTAACAGTATAGCACACTGATGAAAACCAAGACATCTGTCTCAGTCAACGAGACCCAGTGTGGTGGCACATGCCTATAATCTCAGCACTTGGGAGGCTGAGCCAGCCAGCCTGGGTTCCATGCAGAAATTCCATCTCCAAACAAGAAACCAAACATACAAACATGAGAAGGTACCTCTCTCTTTATTCCCCCTGGAATTCTTCCAAGAGACCCCTCGAGTGCCTGACAGAGCATAGCACTAAAGACAAACCATTTATACAGCCTCTTGCCCAAATGTGATGGCTTTTACCTCTCCAATAAGCATGTCTGGGCTATGGCCACAGCTTCTGCATTTGGGGACAGGCCAGAAAAACCTGTACAGGGCTTCTCCTTCCTTCAAAGTTCAACAGACCGGAGACTCCTTTCCACCGCAGACCTCAGCAACTCAGGGTTCAGTGTGAACATCTTTCTTTACTTAGGTCTGGATTTTTCACTTAAGGGAAGAACTTTGTACCTCTCCGTGTCCACGCTGCCAGCATACCAACCCCTGTGCTTTGTCTCATTACTAAGTAGAAGAAGGATTCATTGCATAGGAGCACAGGGGCCACTGGGAGAGCGGAGGCGAGAAAGGAGAAGGCTGCTAAGTGGGGAGCAGTTGGTGTTCTATGCTGTGCGGATACACTGGACACAGGAGTGATGCCCACTGGTGAGTGAAACAGCATAAGGTGAGACCTCAGATACAGGGAGGCGACCACATGATGCCATTGACTGAACCATTCATACCGTCCCCGTTTACCTAATTTGTCCCCAAAACACTTATTTTTTCTGTTCTAGGCTCCAATCAAGAGAACATACATACACCCTCTAAATTTCTTTGCTTATTAGTAGCCACACATTGTTGTCTCCTCTCATGTGGAGGAGTTTGTGAGTCTTCCTAGGTTTTAGGGCTTCTTGATGTTTTTGAGGAGTACTGCACCAGTGTGTCGTAAAGTGCCACTCAGTTTGGGTTATTTTTAGGACTGTCATATTTAGACAGGTTCTGGACTCCGGAGGTAAATGCCACACAATTGAAATAATATAATAGCTGAGCAAATTTTAGCAAAAGGGGGTGCTGACCTTAGCCACCGGGTTACTTGACAAAGGTTGCTTCTGCCACTTTTCCAGTAAGTATCCTTCTATTCCTCCCCTCTCCTCTAATTCAAGGCGACATCACCCATCCTTAGGCACAGAAATGAACCTCTGGTAGATGTCTGCACGGTCCCCTGAGTTGTCCTGCACTGGGTGGGCACAGCGCGGGAGCTCTAAGGGTTAAGTTGGCTTCTCTACGTCTGCACTTCTGTTAACCACGGGGCCCTCCTCCAGAGCCTGTGCCCCATAGGGGGAGGACTAAGCCTAAAATAAAGTCATCTGGAAGCATTTTCATCTGAAGCCAGCTCTCAGAAACAGAGGCAAAACGCACTAACAGAAGTAATCTGGGGCATATGGCATTCCTTCCCCGTGCACATTTCTAATATAAATCCTCTAATCATTTGTATCATGCTTTTCAGGTTTATTGTCAAGTCAAGTCTCTTTTATTTCTCTCCAAAGAGTAAACTGCCTGCCCGAAAGAAGAGAATTGCCCCTACCTAACAGAGGCAGAGTGCAGCAGCTGCACTAGGTGGAAAGAACCTGTTTTATAAGTGTTACATGGTTCGTTGCTGTTTTTTTCTTTTTTCTTTTTCTTCTTTTTTTTTTTTTTTTTTTTCCTTTCTCTTTTCTTTTCTCTTCTGTTTAAGAAGACTACAAACACATCTTAATCATGAGTCTGAAGAGTTCTGGCAGGGAGGTTTACAGAGTGTTTATTTTACCACTAGGTGGCGCTACGCGACACATTCAAAGTAGGCGGCTCTCAAGCGAGAAGGAATTTTGTTTATATCCTTTCAAAGACTCTCTCGCATTCCTAATGGCAAGTACTTAACTGCATTATTAATAAACACTCCCCCTTTCCTGCCACACATCTGCCATCGTCTGACAACTACTGAGACTGGCTAAAACTGCACTCAGCAGTACCGAACTCAAGTGACCTGAGGACAATCTGTGGTGTTCAGGTGCCTGAGGAAAGGTTGTATCATTGTATCAAGGGTTGTATCATTGGAAGCAGGAATTACAGGAGAACTGAGCACTGGCTTCACATACCTTTGCTTTCTAGTTGTATTCATATGCCCCACAGATCAAAAGAACACACATTCTGAAGTGTTAAGCATCTGAGCAAGGTGAAGGTCAGAGGGCAGAAGTGTTGCTTTCTGTCCTTTGTGCATATTTAAAAGGCACACATCTAGTAAGAAACTTTATTTGCACAATTTTAACTCATTGCTTAAGGACAACAAAATTCCCAGATGCTCAGGATTGAATATTGTTGGGAAACACAGACCAAGAAACTACACTGGATTGTTTTGTTTCATATTTTGTTTTGTTGGTGGTAATATTTTGTGGTTTTTATTTTGTTTTGTTTTGTTTCTACGCAATGCCTCACTAGGGAGCCAAGCTAGCTTCAACCTTGAGGTCTTCCTCATTCAGCCTCGATAGTTCTGGGTTACAAAGTGAGTCACTGTGCCTAATAAAACCACTTCTCTTTGTGGGCCATATCTCTATTAGATGGGGGAGGGGTGGGTGGTCTTCTTCCCTCCCCCAGGAAAAAAGCTAAGTGTACAGGGTTCCTGCCTGGACCTAGCAATGGGACTGATAGTGACTACAGTTTATAATTGTTCAAACGTGTCCCACAGAGACATGGCTGCTTCTTATGGTTGTTTACATCAAGGACGCTTGTTTGCTTTGTGACCAACGCTCTTCATGATGTGAACATCTGGTCTATGTAAGGTTAGCCCCTGTTGTCATTAATTGCACAGGCTTACTTTATTCCCATGACCCCTCTAAAATACGGACTTGGCCCTATTCTTCCCTGGCCAATCAACCAGTTTATTTATATGAGACAAATACTTGGGCCAGCGTGTTTTCTCTTAAGGGGAGGTGGGGCAGGAGGTCACAATGCTATGGGGGGGACTTCCGCCCAGAGATTGTCTTTGCCTTCTCATGTAGAGTGCATCAGCATCCTATATCCCTCAGATCATAAGGGAGTGCGTACATAAGGAAGTGCAGACTCGAGGTATCAGCTCCAGGGTACTCAACGCCTCTTGCATCCCAAGCAGGTCTTAGACGCTCCCCAAACATTTAATAAAGTTTCTTATACAAGTATCAACCCTTCCCCGAGTATTGCATATCTATTTCTACACACATACGCATGTACATGGCACACAAACACACATGTGACAGTGACAGCTACAAGGGAAAAGTCCAGAATTCAGACAATGGCAGCAGGTAAGAAGTGTCCTGTCACTCAGAGCTCCTGGGAAATATAGTCACGGAAAACATGCCTCCCCTTCTCGACATAGGCGTGGAGTCCCTGGGCTCAGAGGCCTCCTCAGCCCTGTTCTTTGCTCACTCAGGGACACTGTCTTTGCACTTCCGATCTTGTGACCTTGCATGGGTGGCCAGAATCTGCACCTCCTTTGGCTTAAATTTCAAACTCTTCGTGAAAGAAGGGGATGGCGGGCCAGACGGTGGGAATGGTTCCTGGTGGAACTCTGCAGCTGCTTCCAGCTGCTGCAACATGCAGAGCTCTCCCAGAAACGGGAAGTGCCTTTGCTCAAGCCCACTCTCCAGCGGCCTTGAAAAACATGGCCCTGATCATGATCTTTTCTGTATGCTATCATGTGGGATTCTCTGCTGAAATGGCCCAGAGTTGCCAATGAAGGCAATTAAAATGTGGGACATGCTAGTACCAAAGACAGCATAGGGAATGCTTTCTATCACAGGCCAAATAATGATAGAGAGTATTACAGGAGCCACTTATGAGCATGTGTGCTCATGTGGACGTGTGGATGGATAGAGGTCAGACAGACGCATAGGCAGGCCCCTCTGTGTCTGCAGGTTGTACGCCCAGAGACTCAGCCAACTGTATGAAAACACCCAGAAAAAAACTACATCTGTGCTGAACATGTCCTGAGGTTTTTTTTTTTTTTTTTTTTTTTTTTTTTTTTTTTCTGTTATTATTCCTTGGACAATACTGTAGGAGCTCTTTACATAACAATTACATTGTATCATGCGTTATAAATAATGTAAACGTGATGCAAAGTGCAGAGAAGGGTGCTTTAAGTAATGCGAAAATGCTATTTTTATAGGAGAGACAAAAGCATCTGCGAAGTTTGATGCAGGCAGGAGGATGGGACCAATGCCCCACAGATACCAAAAGGAATGCAGACATATGTGAACTTGCGCATGTGTAGCTCATTTAAATACTTTACACATAAGTGTCTGCTGTCTCCGCATGGGAAATGGAATACCTTGTAGTTGGTTACGGGTGTACTTAACAAGCAGGGTGAGGGCCCATCTCCTTCGGTTCAAAGCTCACCTGTCCTTGAACTTCAGTAGAGGCAGCTGGTCTTGACTTCCGGTAAAGCGCCCCACATATTGAAAGGAGTCTCCTTCACGATCATGCCACTCACACAACGGAAAGGGATACTATCCACTTTGAATCATCGCTACCCCACGACACGCAGGCCCCAGACATTTGTCATCCTGATATCATGTCTGCTGCATGAAGTCACGAGGGAAGTTTCTCAAATCCAACAGGGCGGGGTTCATACCCAGAAACCTCCACTGGAGTGTCCTGAGTTATTACATCCATGTCCCCACACAGAAACATGGCCAGGAGGTTTGCTAGGGCATCAAGGCGCTTTAAATCAGTAAGAACAGCGCCCTGTCTAGAGAATTGGAGTAGCAAATTCATTTTCATTTTCCTATACGTTTTTTCAGAGATGGATTTATTTTCTACTCTGGAAACACGGCTTATAGTCTCATTGTCTCCTCTATGGATGGTGGAAATATACAGGAACATTTCAACAACAGAAGTGTTTAACTCCTAAACTCCTCCAAGAAATTTCTTCAAACTCCCTAAAAACAAGTTTTCTCCTTTTGTGAGGACAGTAGGGGGCGCTACCACAGCAAACTGTTGGACAAATACAGAGAAGTGGGGAGAGCGGGGGGGACAAAAAACCCAAAATGTTTTATTTGGATTCTGAGGAAAATTAGTCAAGACATAGATAAATCAAAATATGTCTAGTCTTGTGTTCTCTCTCTCTCTCTCTCTCTCTCTCTCTCTCTCTCTCTCTCTCTCTCTCTCTCTCTCTCTGTGTGTGTGTGTGTGTGTGTGTGTGTGTGTGTGTGTGTGTGTGTGGTCTTGAGTGTGTCTAGAAACTCTAAATTGCAAATTTGGGGACAATTTAGGAAACTCTAACCAGATTCTTAGTCTGAATATTAGGTAAAATAAGTAGCCGAAATGCACAGTAGCTTCAAGGCAATCTGTGTGGGGTTTTCTTACTCAGAGAGTTAAATCTTCAGTCTTTCTCCAAGTTCAAAGTCAAGATGAAAAAGAACTGTGGGGAAATTTTCATTAAATAATCTCATAATCCAGGCTGCACAGGTCGGTTCTTTTAAGTAAGAGCTTTTCATATTATTCAGAGAGCTTAAATTTATGCATTCAATAAAAAAAAAAAAAAAACACTCACTGCGAATGTTAAAACAAAGACATTGTTCCGACACTTAGAAAATTAAATTCACCAAACCATGAAGTGTACTGTGCAGTTATTTTTGTAACCACCGTAAATTGCTTTATAGAACCTCTCTACTGGGTAAACAACCCAAGGAGATTTCCTTCATAGCAAAGGACAGGGCGGCCTCAGAGTTTACGACTTTTTCTCCAACAACCCCCTCCTTCTTTTTTTTTTTTTTAAGTAGTTGTGTTTCTAGTTACCTTGAAACCCTTCCTGCTTTTACATGAATTCAGAAAGTTCCACGGAAAATCAGCTACAGGTCTGTGGATATACTATGTCCCCAAATGTACATTACTGAAATAAGAAGAAACAATCCTACCCTGTGGAAATACAGTTTGTAGGGCAAAACGAAAATTGAGGGGCAGGGGAGGGGGGCTACTACTAAACAATTTCACTATGCTTAATAGTACCTCTGAGCCCAGGGCGGTCTAGATGTTTCAGACTGATGGCTTGAAATGTGTCCCTCCCAGCACTGTATGAGGCCAGATTCAACTGGTGCAGCTCCAGATAAGGGTTTAGGAGTCCTTTAATCACTGCTTTCTTGTGTCTTTGAGGAATAGCACAGAACCGTCTTTGTGTTTGGAAGAAGGGACCTGCTGTCCAGATTCAACAGGTCATTTCACAAGAGCTGCCCAGAGGATACAACATAAATGACAAAAACACAGGGGAGGGAGTATTTAAGTGGCTGACGATTTTAAATGATACATACTCCGTATGGGGGGACAGCTGATTGTTTTTCTTTCCAATGAATGGAAAGTTACTGTTTTAAGAAGTGTTTAATGTTTGAATTTGATTTTTTTAGGACTAAACTATAAATCCAGCTCCTGATATCAATCTGAACATGCTCTTGACCCCACAAGTGAATAAACTCGTCACCTCATGTCTGCCTCTACTTTATGAACAGTTCCTTTGGTGTATCTCAACTGTGTCATAACTTTTCTAATATTGCTTCAGTTATAATGAGAATGAATATTTTATGAACAGGCTTGAACTTTATAAAATGGGAAAATTCTAACCATATGATTTTTCCCCTTGAACTTGGAGAAGGGGGGGGGGATCAGTATTTTTACCACAAACCAAATCCAGGACACAATAGAATTTATTAGAGTTTAGTTAACTCTGATATAGGTGATCTAAATTTGACATTGCAAATAAGCTTACCCCATAAATGAGATTTACTTCCTAAATTGTATCCACAGCATTTTCCCACGATTCTTATTCCTCCCCCATTCGCTTCCCTCCCCCCCCCCCTTTAAAATTAACTATCTTGTTTGGAAAGATAATTGTTCAGAGATGTTTAGAAAAATTTCTGTCAGGCCAATGATTTTTACCAAGGAAGTCCTCTATAAAGCCCAGCGAGTGGTTGCTGGCACTTGCTGGGACATAGATTATCCAAACTTACATGGACTTTCTGAGCACTTGACACTTTTACTGAATCTCTATATGACATACCACCTTGAACAGCTGTCTGGCAAAGGGTCAAGGCAAATAGATGCCGGAGCAAAGACCGTGTTAACCACAGGGAATTACCCCAAAGATAAAAGAATAGAAACAAGCTTCCTTTAGTGAGATAACCCAGTAATGGCGAACAGGTTTCTAACTTAAAAGGAAATGCTCCCTTTTCCCTTTTCTTTCTCTAAATACAAGGGAGATCTTAAGGAGTAGACGGTTTTGGGGGGGGGCGGGGCAGGAAGGGAGTCCTGGGGACTAAAATCAATTCAAGCCCCCTTTCCTTTCTCAATCTGCCCCTCCCCAAGGGAGAAGGAAGGAATGAAAGCCTGTTGGGGACAGATACTGTTTCCCCTCTGTTATCTGACCCAAGATCTCCCTCTCTGCGCAGCCAGAGTTCAGAAGTACCCCTGGGGGTCCCCGCGCTCACCGGTACCAGGCGAGACCCTTGTGGTAGCTGCGGTCGAAGAAGTGGGGCTCCGCACCCACGGCGCGCACGTCGGGGTGCACACGCAGGAACTCCAGCAGTGCCCGTGTGCCGCCCTTTTTCACGCCAATGATGATGGCCTGCGGCAGCTGCTTGCTACCCTCATCCAGCAGTAAGGTCAGGGTCCCTGACTGGGCCTCCGCCACGCTGCTTCCCGCCCCGGAGCCGCCTGGAGCCGCGGCCAGCCCGGGGCTCTGCTCGTCCTGGTCGCCGCTGTCGCCTAGCCCGGGCCGCCCGCGCCTCCGCCGCTGCCGCAGCTGCAGGAGGCGCTTCCTTTGCGCCCCCGCGGGCCACGCCGCTAGTTCCCTGGGTCCTGCAGGGACGCCGCGCCCCGGGACCCCCGCGACAGGGCCAGACCCAGGCTGGCAGCGCTCGGCCAGGCAGTAGAAGACGTAGAGGGAAGTGAGTAGTGAGCAGAGCATCAGCAAGAACTTCCTGAAGATGCTACGCGACAGTGGCTCCACCGGGCTCGACGGGGCGCCGGCGGGGCCCGAGGGGGCCATCCTTGCCAGAGCCGACGTCGGACGGTGCCCAGGCCATGCTAGGCCGGGACTGAGCCGGGAGCCCTGTCATCCCCGCAGCCTGCCCGCGCACAGCCCTGCGGCCACATCGCCGGAGCGCCCCTGCTTGCGGCGGCCAGAGCTGGCGCTGGGACCGAGCGTCCGCTCCGAGTCCTTCTCGGGGTCCCAGACACCAGACGACGGGACGGGAAGGAGTGCGGGGCTGTGCTTAAGAAACCATGGTCTCGGGTGTGGAACGCGTCCTGAGCCTAGCTGGGCAGAGCTCAATACCCTGGGTCCCGGAGGCTCGCCGCCGTACAAGGAAGTCTCTGTGGCGGCGGTGAAGAAGGTGCTCCGCTCAGCAGGGTCCTGAGCGGCTACTCTTTGCGGAACTCGGCTCAGCTACCTTGTATCCTTTGCTCGATCCCGGTGGAGGGTATGCGGGGCTCCAAGGCCAAAGAGCTCTGTGCTCTCCGGACAAGGCGAGTGACCATATTCCCAGCCGCTGGATACTCTGCTTTCCTGGCCCGCCCAGAAGCGCGCCCTGAGTCCTGGCTCGGAAAGTCTCAGTGCCGTGCAAGGTCCCCCTTACTCCCTCTGTCCGAGTGGGACTCGAGCCTTCTGGTCTCTTGGACTCTCCGGAAGTCTACCTACTCCTCTCCCCGGCTAGGAGCCTCCTGGAGTGGCCCCGCTGTGCGGGACCTGTCAGCAGCACTGCCACTGTCTTCCTAGGCGCTCCCCGCAGCCTCCTTGGCCGCTACCGACACACGTGGGACGCGAAGGACAGCAAACTTGGTGGTGACGTCAACGGCCCAGGCCAGACCAACTCATGGATCCGCGCCGGGGTGCGGAGTAGAGGCTCAGGGGCCTGCTAGAGAGGCCGAAGGAGTGGGACCAAGGCGGGGAAGAGGTGATGAGGCACCGCCCAATACCCTGGAGAGGGCGGAGGCGACAGAGGCGACGCCCCTTCCCCACAGTCCCTCTATTTCCTGCTTACCCCTAAGTCTCTGGGCTGCTGTCAAGCTGACTGCTAGGTCCTGTGCGATTGCCTGGGTCTGATGCCCATTTCCTCAGTCCCTACCCGGATTAGGGGTTCCCAGGCCTCCCTAGCTCAGCTTAGCCCCTGGCACCCTTGACAACCCACCCACCCCAGATACCCACTCCCTGCTTTCCTCTTGTCCCACCTTCTACATCCCTACCTTTCTCCTGCCCATCCATCCCTCCCCTCTCTTGCCACAAACTTCTGAAGTTTTTTTTCATGAGTTCCTGGACGCAGTGGCAGGCCACGCCCCCATTTGTCCAGTCAAAGAGTTCTTCACTGTCCCCAGAGGGCCCCTGACAACCCATATTTTGGGTTTTCCCTTGGGTTTATTTAAAGGATTAAGAGTAAAACAGGACCTAGAAAGAAACCCTTTAGGAAGTAGGTCAATAAGTACACCCAAAGCAGAAATTAAGATTTCAAAAAATTGGGTTCAATTCCAAATTGATAAATTCAGTTGTTGCTAAAGTTTAATACTCTGTGTGTGTGTGTGTGTGTGTGCGCGCGCGCGCACCATACGGTATGTGTAAATGTGTTCTTACTCTTTGAGGGTTAAGAGTCCTTCCATAAACAACTAATGCCTCTTCCTCCTACCGTGACTCTTCCTATGGCCCCCAGAGCAGGTCACTAAGGGTTAAAATCTACCCCTTACTGGCTCCTGGGGAGGTAGCCAGTAGAATGTGCAGAAAATGTTGGAGGTTTGATTGCTTTCTTTGGGGGTTACTTTGTGGAAAGTTTGTTTTCAGTTTTATTCATTTGTTTTTTATTTTTATATGTCCGTGGCTGTTTTGCCCTCGGGTATGCCTGTGCATCATAGGGTGCCTGGTGCCCACTGGAAGGTGCTGGGTCTCTTCAAAATAATTATTAACAGTTGTGAGTCTAGATGTGCGTGCTGGGAAAGTGGCAGCCTTGACACTCAGATTTTCTCTCCTCTTCCTTCTTATACCCCAATTTGACCAAGGGAGTAGAAGTTAGAGGGTTGCCTTTCAGCCTTCACAGGGGCACTACTAGTTCTGCGATTCCTTGGATAGAACTGGGTCGCCTGGGGCCTGCTGGGTAAGAACTCACTGGCAGGAGCAGTCATAGCTGATTCTACAAGCAGTGAAGATCTGGCTTGTTAGGGAAATTCTCAGTTATGTTATATAAACATGTTTTTGTTTTAATCCCAGGTGTTGGGTATTGGGAGTGCTGCTCCACTTTGTCCACAGCTGATAACACCCTTGTGAGAGGGCATGTGATCTTTGTCAGCTGGGAACTGCCTCTTAAGGGACATAGACCTTGCCAGATGGAAAAAATACTAAAGCCCAGAGAAAGAGAGAGGAGGGGGTGGGGGCTCAGAGAACGAAGAATGCTGTTGCTCTCCCACCCCCCTTCAGGTTTCTGTTGATGCAGTGTGACAGGTCCTGAAATGAAGATTGGAGTTTCCCCCAAGGAAGGACATCCCTAAACAGCAGGAAGTGACCAAAGAGAACCACACCCTTTCTCCCCACTAACATTCTTTCTCTCCTACCTGGTATTGAGGTGTTGGAAGAGATTGGGGTGGAGACAGAAGAAAGAGATATAAGAAACTAAATTAAAATAGACAATAAAAACAACAGCACTTACACCGGTTAGACTCTGAGGCCAGACAGCGCTAGGCTTGGCACAGGATGAGCGGCATGCCCTGCCAACTTTCCATGTCCTATTATGTCTGAAAATTGGATATTGACAAATCACTTTGAAGTTTAATACTGACTTAAGGTTTAATGTATTTTGAAACTTTCCTCTCTGTGTTTCAGTCTGGTTCGTAGAAGGAAGGCAGCAAAAACAGAGGCCACTTAGAAATCATTCTGAAAACATGTAGCCACGCAAATGGTGACCAGAATATCTGCTTTCTCATCTGGAAAGCACTGGGCTTCACGTTCTCCTGTTCACAAGGTAATGTTCCACTTCTGTGTATCCCTCTGCAAGCATTAATGATGTGGCCCCACACCTCCCAGACTTCCTAATACCCAGAAACATAAGCTGAATAAATGTCTACGGTATATATTGACCCAATATGTGGTTCTCTGTTTGAACAACAGAAAACAGGCTAGAACCCCTCTTTCTTTTTCTTCCTTCCTTCCTTCCTTTCTTTCTTTCTTCCTTTCTTTCCTTTTCCATCCAAGTCTTTGGATACCGGTGTGTATTTTCCTCTTCTTGCACATTGAAGCCACATTTCTGATGCTCAGTACCCACATGTAGCTTGTGACTACTGAAGTGGCAGCTTAGATGACAGCGCTGTTTCAGAGGAGGAGGGCCCCTGTAGCGTCTCAAGAGGTATCACACACCCACATTCAAATAAGCATAATTCAGGGACATGTTATCAACATTCTTTTTTTAGGAGACAGTGCTCAAGTACATCGCAGGACTCCAGGGCTGGTTGCATTCCATCTAAAGAAGAGGGGAAGGATCATAGCAGAGAGAGGTCACAGCTACAAAAAACGGTTGCACAGAAAAGCTCCATACCTTGGTGTTTGGACAAAGCTGGCCCAAGTTGACCTCCTAGGAAAAGAATCAAAGAGTGGTGTGTGTGTGTGTGTGTGTGTGTGTGTGTGTGTGTGTGGTGTAGAAATAAGCAAATGATAGATAATACAGATCTCATCACTGCAGACATATTTTTTTACTTCCCTGTCTTAGGTTTCATTGCTGTGAGGATACACCAAGACCACAGCAACACTTATAAAGGAAAATATTTCACTGGAGCTGCATATGGTTTCAAAAGCTTAATCCATTATCATCGTGTTGGGGAGCATGGCAGCCCAGGGGCAGACATGGTGCTGAGAGTTCTACCTCTTGATTTAAAGGCAGTCAGGGAGGGAACTATATGACTGGACATAGCTGAGAACATATGTATATATATGCATGTATACATGTATATACACATATATACACACATGCGTGTTATACAAATATGTATATATGTATCTGTATATATGATGAGTGTGTGTATATATATACTCAAAGCCCACCTCTACTGTAACACACTTCCTCCAACAAGGCCATACCCTCTAATAGTGCCATAGGCCAAGCATTCAAACACAAGTCTATGGGGGCCAAACCTATTCAAACCACCACATTCCCCTTTCCCAGGGAAGCAAGCATTTGTAAGAAACAGTCCTCATGGCCCTTCACTGCCTCTTGTTTGTCCCCATCTGTATCTCTGCCTTCAACTGGAGCATCTGGATTCAGCACACCCTACTAGACTAACTGACATGGAAGTCAGAGAGCTCAGGAACTGGCTGTTATGGAGAGATCAGCCCCCGAAGCAGGAATGGGGGGCAATGCAAGGACTGTGTCCTCCCTGTGGAGGAACATGGGTTTTATGAGTTTGATGAGCTCATCAGACTATAACGTCTACTCGGCAAACTACCGGATTATACGCTCTTCTCTTCTCTCTCAAGGCACAATGTGTTCACTTCTAATCTATCCTGCAGATGCTAACTCAAAATTCATCTTCAAGGAGAGAAAGAAAGGCCAAGAGACAGGAAGGGCAGTGCTGTGTTGTAAACAGTGCGTGCTTCTGTAGGAATGAACTATGTGATTGGTCTGGGGAAGATGTTAATGAGAGCTAGAGATTGCAGGAAATGAAGGGAGAATAAAAAGAGAAGCCAGTTCTTGAATACCTTGCATGATTTTTATGAGCATCTCCATTGTGTTAGGATGTCTATAAACGTGGACATGGCTGCCTTTGCTTTTGCATTTTCTTTTTCTTTTACCTAAGCTTTTTCTTTTACGAAGGCAGGGTGCGGGAGTATGCCAATGGAGTGAGCATCCCTGTTCAAGACAGCAACAAGGATATTCAGTTATTTCCTAGAAACAGAGGGTGGGTGGAGGTGGTCATAGATTTCAGAACAAGTGTTGGAAGAATTGGGGTGTCGGCAGTGTATTTTGAGTAACAGCAGTAGACATAGTGACCCTAAGAGGCAGTCAATAAATATCTGTAAATATCAATATCCTTTAAATGGCTACCCATAAGCAGAATATTGTTTGTTGTTTGTTTGTTTGTTGTTTTATGGAGTTTTTCTTGTTGTTGTTTCTTGTTCCTGTTGTTTGTGTTTGTTGTTTTTGTTTTGTTTTGAGTTTTTGGTTTAGGAAAGTGCTTCTATTACCTATTAACTTCAGGAGTTTTCCAGAAGCAGAAATTCTACTTTGTCAGCCTTCTACGTTGTCCTATACTGTTTTCTCTCGCTCTAGTTTATACCTCACTCCTAAGCATATGGCAATAAAGCCACATTCTCTTTTTTCTGTTTATTGTCACCCAATACTTCTGCCTCTGTCAGTTCTGCCTTTAAAGACTAGCTTCAGGACTTTATTTCCAGAAAACATCTTCTAGAACAAACAGGAAGACTATGTCCAAGAAATTACCTAGGACCTTACAGACTGTCTCTACTTACCTGTGTTATGAGAAGCAGAGGAAAACCAAACATTAGGCACTGTTGGCTTGTGTGAGTAGTGAACACGTTTACATTCATTCATTCATGTGCATGGTCTGTTTTCTGCTGCTATAACTGAAAGCCAAGCCTGGGTAATTTGTAAGGAAAGATTTCTCCCCTCCCAAAGTCCCAAAGGCTGGGAGGTCAAGGGAGGACCCCTCTGATGAAAGGCTTATTTCCTGGTGAAGACTCTCTGCTCAATCCCAAGGCTGGGCTGGACAGGAATCATTTGATGAGGGATTCATGAGAAATTGCCAAACTGTCTTTTCTAACCTGCCCACTCTTGGTGATCATCAACCCGTTCCCCCTTGAGAACCATTCATTCAGCCAGTGACCTTATGACTGCCTCACCTACCGAAGGTTCTACTTTAAAGTGTCATTCGTACATGACGTTTGGGCACCCACGAATTCTGGGGTTGAAACAAACTTCAAATCCTAGCAGAGCTCACTGAGGATTTCTTAATTGTGCTGAAAGTTTTCTTTCTGAGGGAGTAGCGTGCTTCGAGCAGCAGACCATTAGCTAGCTTGTGCAGTAAGATCAAGCCAGTTCACTCGGGCTCCTGTACTTTCCCAGACCAGTTTTGCTTTGACGCATGTGAGTCCCACAGGACGGCGTCTTCCACTCTTTGCAAGGAGCGGCAACTATGAGGCTTCCAGTGAACATCCGCCTTCTCTTCCTCTGATATCAGCAGATATCAGCAGCACCTAGACTTTCTCCTGGGCAAACCCTGCTTACAAACACCAGCTAGGGTCGGCCATCCTCCTTGGCTGTAGGCATCCTAGTCCATTCTCCTGTCCAAGAGGGCTGTTAAATGATACGAGTGTGCCAAGTGTCATTTCCCAAGTTTTTCCAGATTCCGAGAATAGCCTGAGCTGCTGAGGCCCAACTTTTCTTCATGATAAAAGCAGAAATGAGCAAGATCCCAGAGAACTTGGTTAGGGCGCTGCCTTCCTCTTTGCCCAGGAGCAGGTAAGTGCACGTGCTGATGCACTCGGTAGCTGATGGTGTTGAACACTGAGAAGAGACTGGTCCCTGGGCTGTTAGAGCAGCATGGCTCCCTTGATTGCCCCAGATACCCCTGTGGCGGTCTGATCGATGATCCCAGCTGGAGTTGCTTCTGTTCACCACCTGAGACCAACAAGGACACACCTACTCTCACCTGTCTGCCTCGGCTCTCCTGCTCCTAGGCTGGTGGCCTAACTTGAAAAAAATGGCCATGCCCCATCTAACTCTAGAAAGCCTTAAACAAACAGAAGGAGCAAGTTCACCAAGTTGCCAGATTGTTTACAATGTGAGGGGTTTAATACACTAAGTGTTGTTGTTGTACTTTTTTCCTGCTTTCGGACAGACCCTTTGCTTTTGAAATCAGTTGATTATTCTCATGCAATGAGTCCACTTCCTTTTTAGTTTGTATATGCACATCTTCCCAGGGCAGGTTCTGAAAGGTACATTATTTGTGAATGAAAACTATTTCACTCCGAACTTAATTTAGCACCAACATTATTAGGAGATTAGAAGTCTGACCCAGCCTTTCTTGTAACCTAAGGCTACTTCATCTCAAAACATCAGATGTATTTATAGTTAAAATATACAGAAATGAGGAGACAAAAAGCTCAGGGCCAAGACCTTCAGACCTCAAACTCAAGTGTCTCGTTTCTTGTTTTCAGACTCAGAGCTAACAAAGAAAAATTGTAAAAAGCAATTGTTCTGAGAGATGGATGCTGGATAAATTGGAAAAGCTGAAAGTCAGCTGCACACTTTGAAGCCAGGCATGAAGTCATGTAATGGAAGCATTAGCAAAAGGTAAAACAGAAGGATAAAAGTCCAAAGTAGTTTACAAAGAAGAATAAATAAGTAACATGTTGTGATAGAGGAGACACACACAGCAGGTGGAGAAAGACAGAAGCCCAAAGCTCCCCCACGCACCGCAACTGAATCGAGCCTTTCAGTAAGCCCAGTATGTTTGAAAATCTGTTTTAGCATGTCCCCTGACTTGCAGACATACTAAGAGAACAGGCAGGTGGAATAATTGGGCATCAGAAAATGGCCAGGAAAACGTCAGCATCAAGGCATCCTATTGGGACTCTAAATGAGAGACGCATGGGAGAATAGCAAAATAAAAGGATCCAGAGGGTCCTAGAAATCTACAAGTAGAACAATATGATAGGCAGATTTGGGCCCAGGGGTCCCGCTCAAACTAAGGCACCAGCCAAGGACAATACAGGAGGTAAACTTTAAACCCCTTCCCAGATCTAGCCAATGGTCAGAACATTCTCCACAGTTGAGTGGAGAGTGTGATATGACTTTCTCACGTACTCTGGTGCCTCACATTTGACCATGTCCCCTGGAGGGGGAGACCTGGTGGCACTCAGAGGAAGGACAGCAAGTAGCCAAGAAGAGACTTGATACCCTATGAGAATATACAGGGGGACGTAATCCCCCTCAGGAACAGTCATAGGGGAGGGGAATAATGGGAAAATGGGGGGGGGAGGAATGGGAGGATACAAGGGATGGGATAAACATTGAGATGTAACAAGAATAAATTAATAAAAAATAAATAAAAAGACTCAAAAAAAAAAAAAAAAAAAAAAAAAAAAAGACACTATCAGACTTGAGTCCACAGCCAGGGCAGAGGAACGTGAAATCTGCCGCTTCACTCTTCTACCACTGTTAAAGCACACACAGTTCTTCCTAATCTCGTGTTATAGACAAGATCGTCTTCAAACTCAAGGTGAGGTGATGACTAAAAATAGACTGGATGTTAAGCTATGAGCTCTGGTGGGTGGGACCAGTGAAATGTGGAACACTGGGAATTTGGGAAGGACCTTGTAGATGTAAGGCATTTTCAATGGAGGTGAGCAGGTAGTTGCTCCAGATTGAAAATCAAAACAAATAAAAAGTTACTTAGAGCATAATTATCAGAAGTGCTCTTGGTGAGAAGCATGAGTGAGCAAAATGTACTTGGAGCAGAAATGAAGGGAAAGGTGGAGACCAGGGAGGGCTGGCCGTCAGGGAGTGCTGGCCATCATGGTGAGCACCAGAGCTTGCTCCTAGCGAGTCTTTCTTTTGGAGTCTTAGCTCTTTTCTTGTTGTTTGAAATATTAAAAGAGACCAGTGTGTCCCCAGATGTGACCACCATGATCCTGGGAAACCTTCCATAAAACAATCAATCAATCCTTGATGGAAATCCATCTGGGACATGGTATCCTTTCTGGAATATGTGTGATGCACATTAGCATATCATCACCTCTGAGATGACTTTGCAGAAATGAACTCACTAAATGTTGTTTAATGCCACTGGATTCTGAGCTTTTGGACCACAGATTCCCTTTACTTACTCCTTACCCAGTATTATTATCCACTGTTCTGAAGAACATCCATCAAGGAATCTAAGCCTGCGCTTTGCGGGGCCTGCTGCCACTGGGAACCTGAAAGGAAGGATGCTTTCTGAACATACCCAGGGCCTCAGCTGCATGGAGTTGGGGGCTTGGTTTAGCTTGAGACCAGGTGGAAGACATTTCACCAAGTATCTGGGGTTTTCTTTGTTCTATCATTTCTCTTGGGGACCACATTCGTCAAGGGACAGGTTTTAACTAAGGTCTTGACAAATGGTAATTTTCATGAATTATTGATTTGGCCAAAAATAATTGGAAAGGTTGATAATTACACAGAGAGCGTGCACTCCTTGCTTTTGTCCCTAGTCTATTCTTTCTCGTTTTGTGACACATAAAAGAAATCGTTGCAGGTTTTTGAAAGATGCCATATCAAGCATGCACTAGACTGCAATGGTGTCAGAGACATATTTTTTTTTTTTTTGAGTAGCTATTTCCAGGTTTTCAACATTGGCTGAAATAAAAATTAAGCATCAAAAGAAACAGAGCTCTCTGTCGGGAAACAGACATTTAATCCTGTCATATAGTGGTGAAAAGTGGTTAGATGAGGTGGTTATTTTACGTGTTCTCAGTTTGCTTTCCGAAAACAAAATACACAGTCAGTGGTTACCTTTATTTCAGTATTAATATTTATGCTTTTATTTTAAAGACATCATATGCTTTCATAGTAAAATCAATTATAAATTAAAATTAAATATTTTTTTTCATTTAAAAAGTTAAACTTGTCTTTTCGATGGCTGTGTAAAGGATAGGGGACCATAAATAGCAGAGCTGCACAGTAGGAGAGTCTGTGGGCCAGCGCCATGGATTCTAGCTTCTGCAGGAGGGCTGCAGACAAAGCCCTGTGCAGCTGGCAGGGAAGGCTAGTGAGGAGGAGAGGGCAGTTCCGCAGGGATGGAGCAGGTACCATTCAAGTCGCCAGTCTAGCGGGAGCTGGAGAGGAGACAAGGGAATCTGATGGCAATGGAGGCTGGGCCTTGACCTCCAGGAAGAGCCCAGAGGGGAAGCATCAAAGAGGCCCCACCACAGAGCTCCAGGAGAGAAGAGTGATGCTCTCTATCTGGAGGCTGCTCCCTAAAGCCCTCCTCAAAGACATGAGAGAGGGACTCAGACAAGACTGAGAGATATAGAGGATCTGGAGAAGACAGGTCTACAGAAAATATTCCAGGAGAGATGTGGACTAGTGAGTGACCAAGTACATCAGCCTAGCTCGTGATGAGTGAAACAGGGGGAGCATCAGTCCCTCCCCCGACCCCCCTCTACCCAGAGATTCTTAGTGCTCTCAAAAGCCACTCAGGATATCTGGAGGACGCATTGTGAAAGTGGGTGCAGGGTTATAAGCCAAGATCGAGTGGTTTGATTGTGGCTAGTCCTCATCAAAACTCACGCTGAAACTGCATTCCCTAGGATAAGGACATGGAGGTGATGGGTCTTTAACACGCGGTATTTCATCTTTCCTCACAGTGACTGGATTAGGATTGGGAGACACTGGTCTCAAGGCGAATGTGTCATCCTGGGTGATGCTCTGCATCTATCCCAATGTTTATCTCTCTGCCTCTATCATGGCATGTGATGTCCGCAGTACTTCCTTGTCACCCCAACACTGAGCCAACACGGCCATCACTTAATCCTTAGCCACAATCTGAGCTTTAAAAAAAAAAAAATTCCTTTTCATTATAAATAATCCAGTCTTTGGTTTTTGTGTTCTGAGGAACAGAAGATGGGTTAACACGGCCCTCAGAATAAAACAAAACAGTACACTTGTCAAAGTGCACAGGGAAGAAGGTCTTTGCACACTGGCTGCAGGCTGGGATTTTGTGTCTGCAGCACTCACTGAGGCAGGTTAGTTCCTCTCTGGGTTTGACAAAGAGAGTGAATGCCGGAGGCACGACCTAAAACGCCTACCTACCCACTTCACTTCTTCACACATTCTTTAAAAGGATTTCTTTTGAGTTTTAAATATTTTTCTGGACAACGACCTAGGGTTTCTTTTTCCAGTCATAATAGAAAACACTAAAAGTAAAGGATTCCTGGTGGCTAAATTTTTACACACACTTCCTTGGATACAAGTAAGTACAGTTTTAAAGTTTGCATGGTTCAATTTCCTTCCATCTAAGTTTCTCTTATTTGATCACAGTACTACATGTCCATGGGCTTTTAAGAATTGAGATACTGGGGCTGGAGAGGTCAAGAGCAAGTGTGGATCCAGTAGAGGGCTCAAGGCTGGTCTCAAGAACCTACCCAGCTCCAGGGTTCTCAGTCACCTCCTTTGGTCTCTGTGGCCACCAAAACTCATATAAAAAGACACACACAGAGAGATACCCATGATTTTTAAAAGTAGAAAAATTTTTCAAAAATCTGAGATATTTGAAATGGGATATTGCCTCTACTTCTTTGGCCAAAAACATCTTTGTTTGGTTTTGGATTTTGTTTGTTAGTTCTCTTGAGGAAGAAGGGAAGGGCATCCTGCTAAGACATAGATAACCTCATGATGTAAGGATGCAGGCGGAGGGGGAGGGAAACTGGGGCACAGTGTCATTTTCAAGGGCATGCCCCTAATGACTGAACCTTCTCCCTCTAGGTTGCACTTCCTAGAGATTCTCTTGCCTCCCAACAGTGACTAACATCTGGTAGCCAAGCCTTGAACACATGAGTCTGTTCGGAACACACACAATGCAAACTGTGTAACCTATAATGTGCATGAACAGGTGTGAATACAGGTATAATCTAAAATTTCAAAAGGAGACCAAGAAAAGACAGCATCAAATAATGAGGAAGGATGATATGTAGGCAACAAGGCATATGAGTCATGAAGGGAGACAGGAAGCTAATGTTTTTCTAATTTAAAAAAAAAAAAAGAAAAATGACATTGTGCAATTTTATGTATCTATTGGATGTTGGTACACTCCTTGGAGAAAGGAGTATTCAAATCCACTTTGACTTGGGTACCTGTTACTATTTAGCTCTGTATTCTTTATGAATTCTGAATGTTAATCTCCTTCCAGACATCTAACTTACAAGGATTTCTTCCTGCGCCATGAACTGCCTTCTCCCTGTACGTCATGTAATTCATTGCAGTACCATTGCAGAAACTTCTGTGGGAAGGGGCATTGTTTTTTGGGCTCCTCAGCCCTACGTGAAGTATTCCTACATCACAAGACACGATGTTTTGTGATTATCATTTAAAATAAAATGCAATTGACTTTTAAACTATTTAAACTATAACACTCCTTGAGCAAGTTCTCAAAGCACGTCCAACTAATGAAAATGATAACAATTTTCACAGAGCCTGCGACATCGTTAAAACCCTTGCTGAGCAGTCAGGCAGCTGAACAGAAAGCAAATGCTGGCCAGAGAAGGGGGCTCCTGCCCTCTCCCCTTTGGGATAGCTGCTGTAGCCAATGTTATGCACCACACCCGTCCTCCTCTCTTGCCATCCACTGTATGTTAGCTAGCAGTGCTGAGGGTCCCATGCCATCTTCTCCAGATAACAGGCATCTATCTTTCCCCTTGTCGGTTTCTGGTAAGTTATACTGGACCTTGTGGAATAAATGTTTATATCAATTTATTTAGTAAAAAAAAAAATAAAGACATCACATGTAATAGTAAAGTAAATACACATGTTTAGCCACATTATTGATTTCTACACAACAATATAGCTTTGCAGGCATATTATGAACAAATTAAAGTACGCATTGTGTTCATCCCCCAGGACTGCTGAAATGGACTACCACAAATTAGTTGAATTAAAACATATTTTGTTGATATTCTCATGGTTCTCAAGGCTTAAAGTCTAAATGTAAGAGGCCAGAGAGGCCAGCCCTTCTGGAAGGTCCTGCAAAGGACATTTCTCTGTCTTTCCCTAGCTCCTAATGGCGGCTGACATTCCTTGATACCCCTCTATGGCCACAAGGCCATCTTCCCTCTGTGTGTCCTTTCTTGTAAGGGTACCAGGAATCGAACTTAGCCTTTATTCTACCCAATAGGACCTCATTTTCACTTACACCTTGATTTGCAAAACCTTCATAGCAGTGTGGTCTGGATCTAGGATGTACCACCCAGCCTCAGGTTTCGAGTGCATGGTCCCCAGAACAGTGTGACACTGTTCTGAAAGCTTTGGAGACTTCAGGAGGGAATGTTTGTCTGAAATGAGTGGGTTGGTCATTCATGCTGTATTTCCCAAAAGCCCAGCCCCTGAATCTTGCTTTTCTTTGTTGCCTGGTCTGTCACCATGGGCTTATGGGCTCAGGAACTCTACCCTGCCTTCCCAGTCATGAGATAGGGTGAGTGAAATACACCTTCCACAGCAAAAACAGAAATAACTAAGATACAGTGGTCCTAAGGAAGATTGCATCTGTGGGCACTAAGGGCTGGCACTGGAACATGCCCCTGGAGAGGATGTAATGGCTAGTGTGTCTTAGTATTTACTGTATGGAGATACTACGACCAGTGCCTGGCATCCTTTGTGTCAGTTCTGCTCTGGCCCGTGGAGAGTGCGCAGCACTTGACAGATGGAGAGACTAGGATTCAAACAAGAAGGGTCCACCCAGGCCAGGGCTCACTAGCTAGTAAATGGTAGGGCCAGGCTTGTAGGCACATCTTTCTGACTTCTAAGGAGATGAACTCCACCATGAGGCTGGATACCTCCTTAGCTAAACAGCTGCCTCTTTAAAGAGCTTACTGCAGTAAACTCAAGCTAGCCCAGCCTTCTGCTCCTGATCTGGTTCACATTTTCAAGGGTAAAGAGAATCACCCAATTGTAAAGCCCTGGTGATTTCCTGTCTGAAGGATTCTATCATTTGTTGTTTTGTCATTTCTTAGGAAAGACCCTGAGATGAATTTTTAAAAACAGATTCTTCCCTATTTCCCATCATTTAAAAGGAGAAGGGGAGAGAAGGCAGATGGGAGGGCAAAAAGGGAAGAAGAGGGGAAGGGAGGGAGAGAGAGGGACAGGGAGAGAGACCTGGTTAGAGTTCGCTGAAGGTTTGCTTAATTTCCAGCTTTAAAACAGGATATCTTCACACTTCAACCATCTAACTGACCCAACTGCCACTGTTCTGTAGCCTCTGACTCTTTAACTGCTAGAATAATATTAGCTGAGCCTGCAAAGATAATACTTAACTTTGCTAATTAAATGCTAGAGGTTCAAGTTCGCCTTTGAGCTTTTTATAGGGTGACCTCTAACACAGAGATCATTCTTTTTAAGGACTGAGAATAACTCAAACTTTCAACCATGTCAACCATGTGAGTTTGTGGCTTTTTAAGACCCAGGTCACTGAACACAAAGACTGTTAGAGCAAGACTACATGGTGATTATTTAAATCCTTACATTGGTTGCATATGATTGGGTCTTTTTACTTGAGTAGAGGAAAACAGAAGCTTCTACAATGAGTATCCCAAAAAAGAACAGAAAATGGGTGTACAATACTGGAAAATAGGTTCCAGGTGGGTCTATTCCTGTATCTTATAGTCTGATTTTGGTTGCTATAGCAAAACACCAGAAGCTAGATAATTTATAAAGGAAAGTGGTTTCTTTTAGCTCAAAACCTAAGGACACAGTACCACACCCATTCAGCTTCTGGCAAGGCCTTCATGTTGTACCACTTCATGGCAGAACACAGAAGGACAAGGGGACAAAATCAGTGAACAGGATGGGAGCACACATGAGACATTAACCCCTCATAAGGACGAGTGCTCAGAAATGCCACGCCTCTCAATGGCCCCAACCAATCTCAAAACCATTCCATTACAAGTAAATCTCACTGTGAATCTTGGTGGGACAAACTATATCCGGACAATTGCCTCATCAGCTTTTCTGACATAAGGAAGCAATTTAATGTCCTCTCTCGACTCCAGTGACGAGCTAGCTTCCCAATACCTCTTACCTCTCAGCTGTACGTCTGTCCTGTACCTAATATGACAACATGGATTCCACCCGGAGGCACCTTACATTGTTGTTGGTCAGAACCACACGTTATTATCAGAGAATTATGAATTCATCTTATGACCCCAAAACCAACTACTGTGGATGGAATGTTAGTGTCCCCCTTGGAGTCTGTATTGAAGATGCAATCCTCAGTGTGTGGAGGTAGGCTCTTTAGCGATCATGAGAGGAGATGCCCCGTGTCTTTGTCCAAAAACAAGAAGGTTCTTGAGGGAAAGGGAGAATGAGAGTCCTCATCAGCACCCCCCCCAATCCGCCAGGCTAGAGCTGGCTGTAGACTCCAGGTTCTAGAAGCATCAGGGATAAATATTCACTGCTGAAGCCCACACTAAGACACCGTCGTTATTAGGTGAATTGGCCAATTCTATGCATTTATTTTCTCCAAAAAATATGTGGTATTTCTTTTCATTTACTGGTGGCTGAGGGCATAATTTATATGTTTATAATGTAACCTTGCGCACGAATACATTATGGAGTCATATCCTTCCCCAATAAACCCATTTTATCATACAGGAAACATCTTTGTCTTTATTTTTTTTTTAATCCCCGAATTGCTTATTATAGAAATGCCTGAATGGCCTAGAAGTTTGGGTAGTGAATGAACCTCCGCCTCACACTTTATTTCACCATTGTCCCCTGCTGTATATGTGACATACTAACCTTTGCCTAGGCGTCTTTAGTAGGTGCCGTCTGAGCAGGGCACCTCCGTTAGCTACATTGCTTTTCAGTAAATAGTCTCCTGGCCTGCAGATAGTTAGATGGAAAATCCTCTTTCCAGCATGCCCATTGTCCATTGCTCCGCTGTGTTGGATAGAAGAGTGAGGCTAATGCAGGGCCCGGGGACGGCAGTGCCCCGGATGTGCTGTTACCGCTCCTGATGGGGCTCCTTCTGTAGTGCCATCTCTCAGCACGCTGCTCTCTCCTCCAGTGGGCAGCAGACATTATTAAGGAGCCATCTACAGGCCTTCTAGTGCTCAAAACAAGCCTTGTAAGTGGTAGTGGCTGAAATAGTGAAACACTTCCTATCCATTTCCCTCCTCTGTGAGTCAGTGACGTTTCATGTCACATCAGTTTGTCCAAATTTTTAAGCATACTCGCGCATCTGTCTGGTGCCATTGTTATTTATTTGGTTGGTTTTTTTTTTTTTTTTTTTTTTAAATATGAGTCTTACTATGATTCCATCTAGGAGCTCATCACCGTGGCTGTGGGAAGGGCCAGACTGTCTCTATTTCCTGGCTCTAAGTATTCATTAAGCGACTCACAAGAAATACTAACAATGCGGTAAAGTGACTGTATTCACACAGATTCCCACCCACTCAAAATGAACTGGTGAAATTATGGATGGAGAGGAAAAATAGGATCACGTAAACCAGGCATGCTGAATGCTGCATGGATGCATAATGGGGTGGTGGGTCGGGAGATGGAGTCAGCCTAGAGTTGACAGACATCCTAATTCCTTCAGTTTCGCTGCCTTGGAGTGTTGCCCAGGAAGGTTGTCTGTTTCACTACTTAACACTTCTCTGCTGATGGATATTTAGGACGGCACTAGTTTTGCTATTGCAGGGACATGGAAATCAGATGTAGCTGAGCATATGGTTTTGGCATGAGTGCAAGTTTTCCTTTAGCCTTGAGTACATTAGAGAAAAGCATTTGGGAGATGATAGTGACCCTGGGTGGTTCCAAGGCCAAAGGCAGCAGGTGGGCTGTGGTGAAAGGACAGAACAGGAAGTGCTGTGGGGCCTTTCCTTTCCTTCCACCTCAGTGCTTGCTTCATGGCACAGCGGTGGAAGTGCTCAGAGGTCATTGTCCAGAGGGCTCTGACAGACACCATTCCTGCCTTTGCCCCACAGCAGCCAAATCCCATGGAAAAGGCAAGGCAAGATTACAAGGGTGCTTGACAGATTGGCCAACTATTAGGCAAATTCTAATATAAAACTTCTGTTTTTGTCATTTGCAAAACAAAAATCAGTTGTGACATTTGGTTACACCAGTTTGAACCAGTAGGAGAGGACAGAACTTAAGTGGATTAAGAACAGCAAGAACACTGGGAAATAGAATGGCTGTCTCACAGACAACAGCAGAGACTTTTCCATAAGCAAACTTGGGAGCAGTGAGTATCAAGGAATTTTGTTTTCATTAAAAAAAAAAAAAAAAAAAGGCAAGCTGATGGGTTGCTTTGGCAAACAAAGATGCTTCCTCCAATTAGCCTGAAGCTACAAGGTAAGCCCCAGCACCCACAGGTTAGAAAGTGTGAATTGACTGCTGTAAGTTGTCCTCTAACCTTCAATATGTGAACACACACACAATAAATCAATGTAATACAAAGATTAAAAGCAAGTTTAAGTAGACTTCTGTCATCTGACTGAAATTTCTTCATAGAAAATGTCTTTTCCAGTATGACAAGATGGGAAAAATTCTAAAACAACTTATTTCATTCCCATTGTGAAATCTATCAGCTTATTACAATAAATAAAAGAGAATTTAATTAAGCCAGAGGGGAGTAGAAGAATAAGGCTTAATTCTGTGTCAACACCTTCATTTGCTCACCAAAAGTTATTCTGGAAATTTGTAAGAATTGTCCTAATGTCTCTGGATCAAAACAAAACAAAACAAAACAAAACAAAACTGAGGAAGTATCTTTTTTTCTCTCTCTCTTTCTTATGGCCAACGAGTAATAGAATGTCTGCTGGAGAACCTCAAAATATGCAAGTGAATTCCCAGGTGGCCCCCCACACTGCAGACTGAAGGCACTGGAGACAGGAACTGTTTCCAAGAATAAAGAGAAAATGGGAAATCTAAGAGTTACAGGAGAAGTCTTGACTTGTAAAAAGGCAACTTCCCTCCCTCAGTCACTAGAGAAATGGCAGCCTCTCTGGGGATTTATGCTGAAGAAATGCTCGCACATGTGTCTGAGATCATGCCTACTGACGTGCTGGATTGGTGACACCTGTAGAAAAAGTAGCTACATAGTTAAAGTCCTACAGCAACGTGAACATGATGTTTTATAAGTCCCCAGGTGGTAAGAACACATAGACATTGTACACCTGTAAATGCGCCGACAGGAAAGAAAAGTACACCCCTTGCCTTTCTTTGTAGTGTCTGGAATTGAACCCAGGGCTTTGTGCTTACAAGCTAAGATTTTATCATTGACTTATGCCCCCCCCCCCACCTGAATACTTGACTCTTGTCAAGCACGAGGGAGGGATTGCAGAAGAAAACTACATGTGTACCTTTAGTTCTTTGGCACCCTTCCATGAAGACACACTTACTGAAGTGTAGTAACTGCTCAGCATGATAGGCTGGTGAAAACCATCGCGTCCATCAAGTCGTGTATGCAAAGCTTGTCAGAGTTGTGCTGTTATTACTTTTTAAGCCCCGAGAGCTATAACTAACAGCTGTATTTTCCAATTTCATCGGTGTCTTTCTTTCGTCCTTCTTTAGTTGTATTTGTTGATGAACTCCAGAATCTCGAGCAAGAACAGATAGTGTTTTTTTTTTTTTTTACACCAATAGACATGTTTAAGTTGTGAGGTTTCATCTGAGTAGAACTTGACTCATTTCCAAACACTCAGTTTCATGCTGTTTGTGTTTGTACCCAGTTACCACCATCGTCGGACCACTTGTTTGTTCCAGGACTGAGCTGTGAACGGTGCACGTATGAACCTTCATAACAACCCTGGGTGCTACTGGTCTGTTGAGAGGTGCCCCGATGTTTAGTCCTTGGATGCTCTGAGTTCAAACTAACCAGAGGAGTGAGTAAAGAGATGGGCCAGAAGCAGCTGTGCTTCAGGCGCAGCACCTGGGATAAGACCCAGCAAGTGACCCACACTCAGCTGACATGTGCTAAGAATGAAGAAAACCACAAGGATACTTACTAGGGGTTATGGGTAAAATGAGACAAAAACTACAGGTGCCATCAGAGCACCCAAAGCTATACACAAAGGCAAAAACCTTCTAGCTTCATAAGCTGTTTTTAGTTTAGGCAAGTTGAAATGTTTTTCTATCACTTGAGACCCAAGCAGTACTTAGAGAGTTAAACTCTCAAGATCCCTTAACTTTTTATTGGTGGGTCCAAAATGTGTTCACAGGAAACCAGTACCAACATTTGCAATCATTAGGAATTGCTGCTTCAGTCATTCATTATCCATTTACTCTTTCACTGAGCACACATGATGCTGGAGACACAGGCTAGATCGTTGACAAGAAGAGTACAAAGGTCTTTTAGTTAGTTGTGTTGATAAAACCTGGAGGTATTTTGAACAAGAGCAATAGGGTGTGATTTACTGTTTAAAGTCTTACCCCAGTGCTGTGTGCAGAATAAACTTACTGGAGGCAGCAGAGGACAGCGACTCCAGCAAAGACACGGGTGCCACACTACATAGGAGACATCTTGCTATCTTCAACTATGTTTTGGGTGAAGGTTCTAGTGAGAGGAGACACGTAGCTAGTGGATTGGTATAGTGAATGAATGAGGAAGGTAAGGGGGGGTGAGAAATGGGTGGGGAAGGGTGAGAAATGAAGTAGAGGTTAGGTAAAGATGAAAATGGGGGTATGGGCAAAGATGAGCAATAGAAGGGGGGGTCATAGGAAAGGGTAAGAAATAGGGGTAAGCAAGGGTGAGAAATGGGGGTAAGCAATGGTGAGAAATAAAGGGCAGGTGGTAGGTGAGGGTGGTTTCAACAGTTTTGAGCTAAGCTATTCAGAGAACGATTGTATAATTACACGAATATTTAGAGAAGCAGATGGCTCAGCGTGGTGAATGAATGAATGGATGAATGAATGAATGAATAGAATACTAGGGGGTCGGGGAGGTAGTGTGCTCATGCTGACTTGGAGGTCGTCACCAGACCTCCATACGGAGATGTCATATAGACAGATATGTCTGGTGATCAGAGGACCAGTGTAGCTACAAGTGTGGGAAAAGATCAAGCTGTGAGACAGTCTTATGTCACAATTAGAAATACAGGGAAAGCCACCATCTGCTTTTGCTTCATGACAGAATGAACATTGGGGGTCTAGATAATTTATAAAGAGCAGAAATGTATCTTTTCTCAGTTTGTGAAGGGGCACAGTGAAACCGCTGAGCTGGACCGCTCCATGGGTGGGAGGAAACAAAAGCAAAGCTGCCTTGGCTGTCTCTCCTCTGGGGCCTGAGAGAAGAGCGAAGTGCAGGTGAGGAGTCTTGCCAGTTTTTTTCAAAAGACAAGTGTTGTGGCAAGAAGAAGCATGGGAGTAAGGAAGCCTGGAAGTTAGAGCAGAGGTGAGGGAGGGCTGCAAACCAGCAGAGCCTGGAGGCCAGCATGGGAGACTGTGATTTGTGTTACAGGTTTTAGGTATCCGTTAGTAGAGAACTGGATGCGCCATTTGCCAGAGGTAGTCAGCTATAGAGACAGAGAGGGAGGGAGTAGTCAGCTGTGGGGGCAGAGAGGGGAAGGAGTAGCCAGCTGTAGGGGCAGAGAGGGGAAGGAGTAGTCAGCTGTGGGGGCAGAGAGGGAAGGGGGTAGTTAGCTGTAGGGGCAGAGAGGGGAGGGAGTGACTTTTCCTGACAGATGGAAACCTGCTCCACAGGAGTCTGGGGAATGCTGATTTTAAGCTTTAGCTTATATGCTGCCCATCCTTCTGTTTACCTAGTCTTAGTCCAGGCTGAACTGAACCCAAACTGTAATTTATGACATTATCAGTGGCACGGCCATTTTGGGAAGCTCCCTTTGGACATAACAGAAAACCCAAGGTGAAAGCAGGGGTCGAAAGGCCAGGATGCTGTCTTGCATGTTGTATGCTTTAGTGGGTAAAAGTGCTGTACCCTCATCTGATAGAAGGGAGAAGGGAGTGAAAGTCCCTCTTCTAAGGACTTTAATCCCATTCCTGAGGAAGGAGCCTCTGTGGCCTAGTCAGCTCTTTATATGACCACACTGGCAGCCCCAAGGCTTTGGAGTGGGACACAGTGGAAAGGGACAGGAAAAGAAAAAACAAAACAAAACAAAACAAAAAAAACCAGAAGCAACAGTAGGCCTTTTTTAGACAGAAAATGAGCTGAGGACAACGAGGTAAAAGAAGAGCTTGTTTCCAAAAAGAATTAGCCACGTTGCTAGAGCCAAATGCAGCTATCCACCAAATAGAATGGGGAGTGAGACTTCATCGGGGGATGGAAGCATCATCTATATCTGAGCTCAGTGTCTATGGTTTGATCAACCTCATAAAGCCCAGGAATGAGTGCATCTTCTCCAGGTGGGAAATGTTGTCCATATGAGTATGTTTGTTTTTAATGAAAATAACCTACACAGGAAGTAATTACAGGTAGTTTGCAGAGAACTGGGCTGGGACCTAGAGAGGAAGGTGGGAAACAGTGAAAGGGTAGATACATTATACAGGATGCTGATGGGAAGGACTTGGTCCAGAGAGGACAAAGGAAACTATAGGAATGGAGTCCTTGGGTAAACAAAGCTGGGAGAGGCAGCGGTACCCAGGTATAAGAAAATGCCAGAAGCAGACTTTCATGATAAGCACCTGGGTGCAACCTTTGGAGCAAGAAGATGAGGAACTGGCCAGTTTTTTCCTAGTATCTCACACACTGACCATGCATCAGGTGGTCTGTCTCATCCAGATGCCTCTTCCAGGACCCCAGTAAGCTTTTCGTTTACCCATTTTTTCAACTAATCATTTCTGCTTTCTCAAGCCAGGGGGAAGGCATTGGTGGAGGAGGCTGGAGATGGCAAGCAAAGGCGAGAAAGTCTGTTCTCCAATAGTGGGAGGGTGGATTTGTCAGGGGGTAGAGTGTAGAGAGCTCACTCAGCTTTACAAGCTTTAAATCAGCAGACAGGCATTTCCTTGTGTCCTGCCCTAGCCGTCCAAGCTGAGTTAGGTCAGTGTGGGGGGATTCTTTTAAAATACTGGAAAGAAGGAATAAAGGAGAATTTTAGAGGGTGCAGTGGAGAGAGTGTGTGAAAGCTCATTCATGGACTCTGAGCAGGAAGAAGAAAGCAAAGCTGTCAGTGAGAATGTAAAAAAAAAAAAAAAAAAAAAAATCAATGTGTATGAGATAGTGACCAGATATGACAATTAAAGGACTCTGGAAATGGCATAGTTACAGCCGTAAGAAAATCTAAGGTGACATCCTTAAGACTGGCTGATGGTAGCCTACAGTTAAGAGCAGATTGGAGTCCAGTATACAAACCAGCATAGAGAGTTGACAGACTTCACAACCATCTAATAATGTTGGTCCTTATGACTGAAAAGCACTAAGATGATACCAGAAATACTCTGGTCCTTTCTGGCTCATTCTCTCACAAGTCGTGGACTGGGATCTACTCTATTCAACTCACAACATATTAATTAATGAATTGCGGTGTAGTTTTGGCTTGACTATGATTATGGGAATGGGTGGCAGAGAAGAAATGAAGGGGAAAGCTGAAAATGAGGATGAGAATGGTAAATAATGTGGAGAGCAAAATTCAGAACACATCTTCAACTTCAACGTGGATGCTGAAGTCACCACAATGCCTGGTAAATCAGCCAGGTGGTTGGTTTGTTTTTTGTTTGTTTGTTTGTTTGTTTGTTTGTTTTGTTGTTGTTGCTTCTAGACTGTAGCCACGTCTCTGTAAGCTAAATGAAACCTTTTAAAAATTACTGTTTTCATTTTTTATTTATGTGTACTTGGGTGCTCTCTCACCTACACGTTTGTGGGTGCCCCAAGAGGCCAGAAGACAGCATCAGATCACCTGGAGCGGAGGCTACAGGCAGTTCTGAGACACCCAACATGGAAGCTGGAAACGAGACCGGGGTCCTTTGTAAGATAAGTAACTGCCCTTAACTGCTGAGCTGCATTGATCTGTAATTGGCATACACATATTTTAAATGTACCTGCTTATAGTTTTGACACATAAATATGCCAATCATCGTAACTGAGATAAGAAATCTATCTGTGGCCCCTTCCTGTGTTTTCCTGTTCCAGCTCCACACTAGCCCACTTCCTGCCTCTATTTGTCTTTGCATTATCAGGAATTCTATGTAAATAGGAAAATGCCTTACTTGTCCCTTGCAGCCTGACTTGTTTCACTATGTTTACTTGACAGTTGATCTGTGTTGTTTTGACTATCAGCAGCTGATTACCTCCAATCATCCAGAATCATCCAGAAATGTCCTGTTGTATGCCTGCATTGCAGTTTGCTTATCCACTTACATGCAATGGCATATGGGTTCTTTTTTTTTTTTCCAGTTTGAAGCTGTTCATGTAAGTTGCTATACACATTCATGCCTAAGACATGTGCTTGCATGTCCCTTGGTAAATATCTAAGTGCGTTTGCTATAAATATTGCCCAACTCATATTGTTTTTAATTTGAACAGAAATCGGACATGCCCCGCTCTTCAAGGACAAATCAATAAACAGATAAGCCTAGCCTTTCTAATCACTCCTTTGGTGGCTTCTAACCATAAATGAAACTTTGCAGTGTTCTACTTTCCAGTGGCATTAAATAACTATTTGCCAAAGATCTACATTTTAAATCCAGGCCATTCTCATTCCAATGTCATTACAGGAATTCTACTTAAAGCCCTAACTCCGCCCCTCCCCCCCCCCAAGGCAGTTACTACTCTGTTCTGGGTTGCTCTAGCTCTTAGCATGACAAAGAGATTAGTTCAGTGATGGATAAGGCCGATCCATGCACAGGCATTTATCTCCCCATATTAATAGATCATTAGAAAAGCACATTTTAGTGAACCTACCTACAGCAGAGGACTATATAGCAGCAGGTCTTAAGTGTCACAATCCTATTGCTGTGATAAACAGCATGGCCAAAAGCAACCTGGAGAGGAAAGGGTTTATTTTGCTTACAGGCATAGTCTTTCAGGAAGGAAAGTCAAGACAGGAACCTGGAGGCAGGAACCTGGAGGCGGGAACCTGGAGGCAGGAACCTGGAGGCAAGAACTAAAGCCGAGGTCATGGAGAAACACTGCTTACTGGTTTGCTCCCCATAGCTTTCTCAGCCGGCTTACAGGCCAAGACCACTTGTCCAAGGGTAGCACTGCCCAAGCAGACCAGACCCTCCTTCCTGAAAATGTCCCACGGACTTGCTTATATGCCAAAGTGGTGAAGGCATTTTTCTCAGTTGAGATTCTTTTTCCTAGATGAACCTAGCTTGTGTCATGTTGACAAAAGCCTACCCCGGGCACAGGCAGTAACTCTGCCTTTGAAG
Organism: Acomys russatus; assembly: GCF_903995435.1. Taxonomy (NCBI): domain Eukaryota; kingdom Metazoa; phylum Chordata; class Mammalia; order Rodentia; family Muridae; genus Acomys; species Acomys russatus. Next base: position 45,069,305 of record NC_067161.1, on the reverse strand, counting down.
CTCATGAACTATGGACCGCTGGCCCTACCCACAGGATTTCTAACTGACCGAGACTATCATGTAGCAGTTTGCATTTCTAACTAGAGTTTATTAGCATTGTTGCCTGAGGGCCAGTCTGAAGATTCCCTGTGAGAGTACCTATGTCCATAGGCTCACCTGAATTAAAATCACAGTCTAATAATCCACAGCTGTGGGACCCTGACCACACCAATCCAATCCTTATCTTAATTTTTTAATTTGTTTTTTGTTATGTGTTTTGCTCTCATTTGTCTGTGCACCATGTGCAGGTCTGGTGCCCATGGAGGCTGGAGAGGGCATTGAGTCCTTTGGGGCTGCAGTTACAGACCGTTGTGAGCCACCATGTGGGTGTTATCAATGGAACCCAGGTCTTCTAGAAGAGCAAACAGTGTCATTGGTATTGTTTATATGATGGATGCTTTCTTTATACTAATCCTAAATCTTATAGCATTCAAATAGGATGCTGGAATGGCGGGCCACTTATAGAATGTTTAAGATGTGAACATGTGAACATAGACTTATCTGCCTGGGCTTTTCCCTCTCTTCTGTGCTTGAGGTTTCTTGATGGCTGAAAGTACACTTAAGAAAACTTTAGAGTATGGAGACATGTGCCTGTCACTCTAGCTCCCATAGGTAGGGGCAGCAGTAAGGAGAGTCTGAGGCCAGTCTGACCACATAGTGAGACCTTGTCTGAAAAAATACTACAACAACAACAACAAAATAAGCAAACTAAAAAAAGTGTAGTCAATTGTTTTTGATAATTTGTCCAATATGAATGACTTCACAGGGAAAAAAGCATTTGTCCATAGCCCATGGTTTCTACTGAATAACTAGCTTTGCCAGGTGTCCCATAAGCATGCTTTAGGCCAGTATCAATCAGAGCTGCAGTACAATGCCATTTTGAGCTGATGGAGTTTAATGGTATTAAATTTATTTATTTATCACCAACCTGACATAATGAAGGATTACCAGCAGAAGAGAAATAGGCAAAATTATAATTTCATGTGTGATTGAATCATGATTGAATCATAATCTTATATTTAATCACTTAGTGATGACTCTCCCAATTCAATAAAGTCATTATTTAATACTTGTTTGGAAACTTAGGCACAGGTGACATTCTAACCAGAAATTTGGCTGTCCAGAGTCTCCTTGTGTGACCAGAGGCGCATTCTCAGAAGCCCATTATAAACTGATTGTATTTAGAGTTGACTTTCCACTGGGCACCTCAGATGACTGTTCTCTGATGACTGTGTGGCTATTGAGAATTTCCACTGCTGCTGATGCCCTGAACTGTCAGTTTCCAAGCCATGTTACCTGTCTGAGCCAAAAATCGAAATTCACATTTCTGATTACAGTGTGTCACCTGTGCACTACTGTACAATACAAAATAAAAGCAAGCCTAAGGACTCAGAGAGCCTGGTATAACATGACATCTAACATGTGACATCATTTTATGCATGAGGACCTGGGGACTGAGACAAGGTGACACTTACATACTTGTTTCTTGAAACATTTTTCACATATTTTTACCTCCATTAACAATCTTACAAACTAATTCTCATTCAAAATTGGGAAACTGAGGCAGAGAAGATGCAATGCAGTGAGCGGATTTGAACTGAGGAGAAACTGACCCCTATAGAACTCAGCAATGCCAAGTGTAAGCCCATGACTAGGAATAAACATTAATACCAGAGTTGCTGGCCTTGGTGAGCCTTTTTCTCTTTTGCCTCCAGCACCTCCTCCTCTGCTGTTCACTCTAGACTGCCTTCCACATTCCTCTCTTCAAACAAGGAATAGAGAAAAGTAGAAAGAAATTATAACGTTGCTGAGGTAGAAAGGTACTTTCTAAAAATGCCTTTGAGTGCTGTTGAGGTGAAGAGTGCTCGCTGCCAAGCTTAAGGTTGTTCGTTTGATCCTTGGGACCCCCGTGGAGGAAGAAAAAAACCCTACTCACACAAGTTGTTCTATGCTACCCACATAAGTACTACAGAGTGTGTATGCACACACTCTCATGCACAAACATACTCATAAATAAATAAATACGAGAAAAGCTTCCTAATATAAGATAAAACTGCACTTGAAATGTTGGCATCTTTCTGCCTTCTACAATCAATTCTTCTAGATTTGGTGGAAGGAAATGTTACTTCCAAATCAATACCCTGGGCACTTAAAAAAGATAGGAGCAGATTTTCTATGATGAGGAAAAAAAAAAAAAAAATGGAACTTATCTGACATGCTTCTGAAAGCTGTAAAATTCTAAGCCCACAAGTCTGTGTTAAAGATTAGTTTATAGCTTATTCCCAGTAAGTGATATTTAAAACAAGTCCTTCAAGGGAGGCATTAAGAACAATGTACCGTAATATAAATTATACGAATACGATGGCTTTTTCTTAACATCTTATATGTTGAGTTCTGCCTTTTTGGGATGCTGTGTGCTGTGAGATGAGCATCCTGAGGCACCTCTTTCGAGTGCTCAAATGGCTACAGCCACTTCTCTCATGCTTGAAGTCTGTAGAGGTTTGAATAAAAAATATCCCTTAAGGCTTATGTATTTTAACACCTGTTCCCCAGGTTGTGGTTGACGCTGTTTGCAAAGGAAGTTATGAGACCTTCAGGAAGTGCAGCCTTGCTAGAGGAAGTACACCATGGGGGTGGGCTTTAAGGAGTTATAGCCTCACCCCATTTCCTGTTTCCTTGCTCTGCTTCCCGTGTATGGATTAAAATGTGATCATCTGCTTCCTCCGCCTGCCACCATGCTAGATGTTATCCCTCTGAAAAGGTAAGCCAAAATAAGCCCTTTCTTCTTTTGGGAAGTTAATAACAAAAAACTACAAATGTAAGGCCATTATTGATGAAAATAAAGACTACTAGAACACAAACATAAAATTATAAAAGCAGTCAGCTAATTGCCAAAATGGCTCCTAAGTGACTCCTAATGGAAGGGTAGCAGAGAGAGAGAGAGACAGAGAAAACACTGAACAAAACTTGAGTTGTATCCTGGATGAGATTTAAGCATGCCATTCTGAATGTCTCTTACTTAAGACTTACGAGTTTTTTTTTTTTTTCTAGTATTTTCCATTTATCATGTGTAGATTATGGTTGACAATTGGTAATGAAGCCTTGGAAAATGAAACTCTGGATGAAGGTGACTTTTACAGTCACTCATCCAAGTCCTGGTTGCAGAGAGGCCATCGGGGCATCCGGTGACATGGACTTATGAAGACAGAGTGGGGAGGTCTTCTCATTTCTTCAAGTGAATGGAACATGTTCACATCCTACTTGTGATCCTAACATTGGCCGAATCAACACAATTCCTGCCTTCTCCAGAAGCTTCCAGAAGAAGCATGCCATTAAGGAAGTTAGGAAGTAATTTAAAGAGAGTCAGTGAGAGTTTGTTTTGAGATGAAAATCATAAATGAAGGACTCACCTATTCTGTTTGCAGCTTTACAGGGATGTGGTAAGATGTGAGATTCCAACATGAACATTTGTTTTAATATCCAACACCTTGATATTACCCATCTAACAGCCTGGGGCAACTAGATCCCCACTCAATAATATAAGAAGAAAGACACTCACCATTTCCCACGCAATGATCTTGTCATAGTCCTTGTAGCCCAAGGGTCATCATATCCTTTAACTATTTAAGAGAGTAGAGTTTGAAATTAATATGCCTCTGACTCTATGTGTGTGTGTGTGTGTGTGTATGTGTGTGTGTGTTATATACATGTCTGTGTATCATATAGATGAAAAGATAGCTAAGAGAATTTACCATGCAAGAAGGACTGATATGTGTCCATCTCAGAACAGGCAAGCATGGAGTGGTGGTCTCTAGGACAGAGTCCCTCCCCTTGTGTTTAGCCCCTTGCTCATTAACTGGGTCTCTATGGGTGTTGAGGTTAAAAAATAATGGTTTTATCAGCATCTCAAGCTGCTCTTTCAGGCACATTTTCCTCTACTGTATTGGGAGGCAAAGCCTGAAGAACTCCATCCCTCTCCTAGAAATGGAACAATGATGTGGAAAAAAAAAAACCTTTCAGGAAAGCGAGGGCAAGGTATCAGCAGACAAATTGCTAGAAATGCTACATCTTCCTTTGGAGAAATGTCCTGAGGTACTAAGGGTCAGAGATGGTCTAAACACCTGACCTACAAAAGAACACAGGCAGCTTTGCAACATAAGGAGGAAAGCCAGGACAGAAGGCACTGCTCAATTTACATGGCAGGTGTCACTCATTCTATGAACAACTCACAAACATCTTTTATCTATGTGGACCAGACGTTTCTATTAGTCAAACTTGCCTGAAGTTATTAATGGTCCTAGTGTAGCTATGGAATGAGACTCTATAAAGGGCCCACGGGACATTTTATGTTTAAGGAGACCAGTAGACCATTCTTGTGACTGGGGATGTTCAAGCCATTGACTGAAGAAAGATGACAAGTTGAAGATAGATACCTGCCCACTTAGCATGCAGATGCTCTTGATGCAGCAGGCATGTTAGATAAGGTGAGTGATGTGCTCCGAGGCAGCATGGTGGATTTTGGGTGGAAGGGGTAAACAATCCTGGGTTGGCATGCCTTGCAGATGTCAACCTCTGTCTGTGGCATGCAGTCAATAGCCTACAAATCCAGGGCAAGAGGGACAGTATGCCAGCAGCAAATACATCGTAAGTCTTTCTCCCTGTGAATTTTCTTGATGTCAGGGTGGAAAACAAATCTGGACATTCAAGCGAATCAATGCTGTCATTAACGGAATTATCATTTCATCAATAATATAGGCACTTCAGTCAAATGAGCCACAGAAGAGTAACAGTAGTAAATGCCTGACAGCTCCTGAAGTTATTTATCTGCCCCCCTGTCCCCATCGATAAGAAAAGGGAAATATGGACCGAAACACAGGTAGATTCTTTGGGCAACTGCCAGCTTCCTATTAATCTAGTCTCGATTCTAGTACTATCCATAAAGTATACAGAAAGGAGTTAAAAACACGGTGTGAGCTTGTCAAGCAAATCGGGGACCAAAATAAAGATTTCTTGCCACTAGATGAAGCTTTTGCACAGGCCAAAGAGGAAAACCTCGCAGTACCTCACTAGAAAGAGCCTCCTATGTCTGTCTTTATAGTATGGAGATGTTGCCTGCATCATAAGCTGGGCATATCTCCCTACCGTAATATTCATATATGTTTCTTGGCTCATATTAGTTTGGCTGAAGTTCGCATAACCTGCAGCACTTGAGCCCACAGAAGAGAAAGCCATTGAAGTAAACTTCAATTCTCTCTGGAGTTCACACCAGGCCCCTCCTTGCCCTCTCCCCCTCCTTCACCTTCGCCCCTCTCCCAGCCCAACACTGCCCTTCCCTTTTTAAAAAGTTGCATTAGTTCTTTACAAGTGAGCAAGAACAGAACCAAACGTTTCACATCTGCTCTGGAGTTCACGGATTAGCATGAGAATGAGTACCCAGTGTTTCAATGATGCACAGTCCAGTGGATGAGAAAGGGGGCTCCAGTCTGCTATCAGAGAGCTCCCTGGTTCCTGCCAGATGTCCTAGGCTTGGGACACAAAGCCATGAACCCAGGGTTTTAACAAATCACCTTTCTCTGGGGCTAATCACTCAAGAAAAGGTTTTGTTGAGGGCTGGAGAGGGTCAGGCTGGTATTTCCCCAGTGATCTGTAGCCTTGCCCAACCCCTCACGCCTTGGCCCTTCAACGCTTTCTAAAGAGACCTCTTATTTCTTTCCTCTAAATGCAGAGCTTGGAGGGCAAAAGCTGCATGCCAGTGAGTCCCTAAGGCACAAGGACAGCGGGGGGCTCATTAACCAATGGTGGTCATATTGCTGGTCTATCACTCACCCCGCTTCTCCGAACAATCAAGACTTTAGGAGAATGAAATAGCTCAACGAGCATGTATAAGGTCAGGCTTAGTGGCAAGAAGGTTCCGGTGTCATCACAGTTGGGGGACTCCGGCACTTTCTACAGGAAACTCCAACAGTGGTGGTACATGCGTCTCAGATTGTAGACCTGTGTAAGTAGCATACTATCATATGGCACACCCTCTCTGGGCAGCCCTGCCCTGTGGAATCAGAACTCTAGTGGGCTCTGCCATCTGTGTTTCTCACACACCCTCTACAGGGCTCTGTGCCACAGAAAGTCTCCTAGTTTCAAGGGACAAGAAAGTGTAGGCAGAAGACTCGTGGTGTTTTAAACTGATTCATTATCTAGGCCTCAAGTGTTGTTTTTTATTTTTATCTCATTAGGACGGCGTGTCTCACCATCCAATCTGTCCACGACTCAAGGGTGCCAAGCTTAAGTTCTCATATGAAAACATCCAGGACAAGCAGTGGCAAGCTGGTCACCTTAGCTGAGAATCAAAGCCAGTAGGCAAAGCCCTGAGCTCAGCTATAGACCCATCTCCCTACCTGTCAGGACCCTACAAAGCCCTGAGCTCAGCTGTAGACCCACCTACCTACCTGTCAGGACCCTACTGTCCACGTGGACTCCCTGCTAAGCTTGATCCAGTGGTGCAGATCCAGAAAGGGATACAAACAAAGTAGGATAAAAACCCAGGGTCCATAAGCTTCTGGGGTCCTGGATACCAATGAGGGAAGGGCTAATCCTTATGGGGATGGAGGAGCACACACATGAAAAAGTCTGCAGATGTCTCAGCAAAGCAACTTGACTCCTCCTTGAAATCTTGTATTGCAGGAAGTGATGTCATTTGGTGACACCAGGGACTGAGGCAGATGGATTGTTTTGGTCCCTAAGACAAACAGAATAAGCTAATACTCACATAGCATAGAGTGTGTTTTAAGAATATTTGTTAAAATATAGGAAGAGATCATTCATTTGAAGATTCATTTTAAAATTGTGTGTAGGTATGTGTGAGTGTACATACATCTGAGTCAGATACTGGGGAGTCTAGAAGGTAGGGGTGGGTCCTTTGGAGCTGGAGATGACAGGCCAGTGTGAGTCACTTAGTGAGAGTGCTGAAATAGACCTGGGGTCCTCTGGAAGTACAGCAAATGCTCTTAAGCACTGAGCCATTCTCTTCAGCCACATTTTAAAAGATAAAAGTCTAATGATATTACGTAGAAGGAATAAAAGTTTTGTACAAGTGACATAAAAATTGAACTCAAATTTTGTTCTTTTACTTACAGTGAAACATTAGCCCAGTTACTTAAGACTTATTTTACTGAAAAGTAGAGCAAGCAATAGCTATCTCAAAAGGACTTTTTGAAAGTTAAATAAAGTGGTATATACAATGTGCACTGCAAAATACTTAATATGTGGTAGGTGCTCCGTAAGTGTTAAGAAACAATATTACAGGGGGAAAAAATTGGTTTTTTGTTTCAAATCAGTCTCCAATTTTACTCCTCACTTTGGCCTTCTTGAGTCCGTGATTTCAGTCTCAAGTGTGAAATGGCTTATATTACCTTTGTTTCTTAGAGAATGTGTTTAAGAATGAGATGGGTTTCATAACTAAGTGCCCAGTGCCTGGTTGGATAGCACCCATTTCTGCCCCAGCTGCATCCTTCTGTGACCTCCCTCAGCACAGCATTTAAACGTGTGCTGCCTTCTGCAGGCCATTTGTCTTGAGAATGTCCTTCAGGAAATCTCTATCTAGCATGACATCTGGCAGTGAGCTCTGGACACTGGTTCACAGTGAAGGCTGAACATCTGGGAAATGGAGGCCAGGAGCACAGAAGATGGCCTCTCCGCTCTCTGACCATAAAGCCCATGTGTGATGAAGATGGAGAGAGGCTTGGGGTCCACTGTCCACGCTTCTTCCTGATGGCACCGCTCCACATCTGTGAGGACATGGGACAGAAGCTGGAATCCTACATGCAAGATGGTGTCTGTGTTGGATTTCGCCTATGAGCATGTTTTGGTACACTTTCAGGCAACGGACAGTGGAAAGAGTCATGAATCAGCTGCCGGGGCCAGAACCTCAGGCTAGACCACTTCAGTTACATGCTGCAACAGTCGTGTGCTGCAACTGAACCTCACCCTGGGTGGTCCTCACCATTGTCTTGTGAGGCAGGGATGGCAGGGCAGACTCCAGGATGTGGGATCATACTAAAATTTGAGGTGTGGCGTGTCACTTGCTGGTGTGACAGTGACAAAGCTCAAGTTTTCCGACTTCCACACCAAACTCACTTTTTGAAGTCGCTTTGCTCTCAGCTTCCTCCACTTGTAAGATGAAAAAGTTCATTCAGCTCTGGCAGGGAGCTCCATATGGTAAAGTCAAATCATACCCTCTGTCCTCATCAGACTGTCCCTTCACGTGATGCTGGGAACAGGGAGTATTGTCATTATGAGCATATTGTGCTGATTAGCTATGACAGTGGCAAAATGACCTGAGACAATCATCTGATAAGGAGGAAAGGTTTATTTTGGCACGTGATTTTGGAAAATTTAATCCATAGTCAGTGACCTTTGTGACTTTGGAGTCTGCAGAAAGTTATAATCTGGTGGGGAGCGAGACAAGAAGTTGAGCTACCTACTTCATGGTGTCTAGCAAGCAAAGAGAGATAAAAGACCAAGATCTCAATGTCCCCACCAAAGTCCTATCACCAGTGGGCCTATGTTCCTTCTCCTAGTCCCCATCTGTGAAAGATGCTACCATCTCCCAACAGTGTGAAATGGTGGCCCAAGTCATCATCATACAGGCCATTGAGGTCACCTCAGATTCAAAGGACAATAATCCATGCGCGGCACTAGGATCCCAGCATTCAACTGTGTGACCGTGGTGTTGTCTCATGTCTATAGGCGTCATCTTTTCTCATGTGAGAGACGGTGATAATAACGACCTCACGAAACCATAGAACGTGTATGGAGTTAATGTGCAAAAGTGACAGGGAACAGTGGCCTGAACTTCTGAGCTGCCATCCTGTACCTGTGGAGTGGATCCACTCATACCTATGTTAACATGTCTGTGTTTGCTTGATACTCCCCTCATCTAGACTGTCTCACTATAGATGGGGGTGCGTGAAATACGTCAGTAGGAACACTCACATTTGCCGAGACTCGCTCTGGGCCAGGTACTGGCTAAGCCATCGTGCCAAATCCAATATTCCTAAAGAACCCCACTGAGAAGATGAGAAACAGGCCTGCTGGCATGGGAGCTATGCTCAAAGTAGCCAATCAGTGACTTGAGACCATGGAGGCAAAGGTACAGCGGCCGATTGAACATCAACTCTCTGCAAGTCGTGGAGCTGCGGATAGAGATGAATGAAGCCACTGACTTAGATCTGATGTGCAGAATCAGTCAGCAAGCCGAGCCGCTCCCGGAAGGCTTTCTGCAGCTTCAGCAACGAGGAAAGGAAGAGGAGGTGCGACTTAAATGCTGATCTCTTTGCAGTGTTGCCTAACCATTTCCCCCTGTGTTTGTAAATCCTTGCTGGAAGATGAAGCCTATGAAATCCCAGCGGTGATGTCTGTGGGCCAGCAGCTGGCTCTGCCTCTTGTTTGGGATGATGCTAGTGAGCAAAGCGTCTTTGGCTAGCTGATCCAATAGCCAGTTCAGCGTATAGCAGACAGCTGCAGGGAGGGTGAACTGCTCAGAGCATCCCTGTCGCAGCGTCACAAGCAGATGGCAGCGCAAGCCCTGCTGTGGTAGGGACAAATTGACAAGTATCAAGCCCCAGTGTGCCAGAGGCTCTGCAGGCTGTAAATCAGGGTATAAGCAGCCTTCGGGTCCTGCAAACTGAGCCCCATTGCCCAGCTAATTGTCCCTGAGCACAGAGGCCAAGAGGAAGTGAAACAAAAGGCAGGCCCTATGCAGGGTGGAGCTTGAAGAGGAGAGCCCAGGCTGCCTCCCACAGGCTGCTCTGAAGCCCCAGTCCGGATCCAAGTGCTATTTAGCATTGGTGAATTGGGACTTGAAGCAGAATTAATTGCCTCCAAATTGTATCTCTCCTCCCAGCCATGCATTAGTTTGCTGTGGCAGAAGGATAATGACACGTCATGAAATATAGCTACAAAGTCAAGCCTTGTTCACTGCAGCCCTGGAAAGACAGAAGAAAAGTCCAGAGCTGTCAAGTGATAGAGTTTCCCAGGGTGAGAATGCACATAAATGTTAGGTCAACACAGCTGCCCTTTAGAAAAAAAATTCATTTGCTTTTAAAATAACAGAATTCCAGAACCTCCCAAATAAAATCCTATAGAGGGAAGTGTTTATTTAAAATCACAGCTAGAGAGAGAGAATCTGATCATTGTTTTGGTTGAAACTATTTTACAAGTCAGAGCCCTTTTTTGGTGAAGATCTGGTCCAGATCATGGAGACAACTGAGGCAGAAGGAGCACTTGTGTGCAGCTCTCCTTTAAGAGTCTTGCCAGAGGCTTTAGATATTGGTGAGGAAAGTCAGGGCCAATGTGTGGATTCCCGCAGATGCTCCTGTGAGGCACGTGATAGCAGTGGTGCCATCCGAGAAAAAGCTACGTCAAGAAAGCTCATCAAGACCTTTAAATGTTCAGTGTGAGTAGCGTGAAGATGTCAGTGGGGTGTTTCTATGTAATGGGAAGATGTCAGTGGGGTGTTTCTATCTCAACAACTGTAACCTGTCCTAGCAAGAATGACGGTATTCTGAAAAGACACTTGCGCCTGACCCCTGGCTTTCAGATTATTGAAAAGACTGTCAATCAAACTATTTAAAAAAAAGTGGTGTCTCCCCAGAAATCTCATGCTGGGAGGTAAAGGCTGAAGCCTGGGGGAGCTTGTCTCTGAGGCAGAGATTTCACATCATTCTGACGACTTGTCAGGCTACCTTGCAGAAGAAATTGGAGGCCAGAAAATAATGACTGAGTGATGGGCGGGGCCAGATGATTAGTTCTGTGAAGTTTTCCCTCAATCTAAACCTAAACTTGCGGGCTTGCAGGTGGGCATGGCACTAGAACTCTTTTCCTCTTTGCAGCATTGCGGACAGCTTCCTTTTCTGATTGCCGCTATTACTTTGTCTTATTATTTATTATAATGGGATCTTTCTCTCTCCCTCTCCCTCTCCCCTTTTCCCTCCCTCTGTCCCTCCCTCCTGTATACTCTTGGGCATGGACATGAAGACCAGAGGAAGATGGCGAATCAATCTCCTGTTCTCTTATTCCCCACCTAATTCAATAGAGACAGGATCTTCCACTGAATCTAGAACTAGGCTGGCAGCCAGGAATCCCCAGGGATTCTCCTGTTTTCTCCCACCACCACCATCCCAGCCCACACCCAATCCACAGCACTGGGGTTACGAGCTTACATGGGATCATGCTCAGTTTTTCTATGAGGATGCTGAAGATTCGAACCCGTGTTCTCATGCTTGCACAGCAAGCAGTCTTATCCACTAAGGCTTCTCCTGAGTCCCTACTTTGTCTAGTTAGACAGCCTGTTGTGAACATGTGGTTTAGCATTCTCTGACTGTACTAAGTCCAGTAACTCTGACATCCACTAGAAGAGAAACACTCTAAAGTGGAGGGCACCAGCGCACAGCTGAAAACCAGTAGTGCAGGCTCCCCATTAGTCAGGGTAAGCTTCTGTAGCAAAAAGTCCATAGACTAGGTGGCTTAAAGAATGGAAATTTACTTATAGCTCTGGAGGCTGAGAATCCAAAGTCAAAGTGCCAGCGTGGTTGGACTTTAGTGAGAAATTTCTGGCTTGTAGATAGTTACTCTCATGGCGGTTTTACCCTGGTCCATGTGCATGGAAGGTAAGATCACTTTGGAGTGTCCCCTCATAAAGATGTTACCCTACCATATCAACAGTGTGCTGTTGTGGTGTTAATTAGTATGGATTACCTCCTGTGGTGGTTTGAATGAGAATGACCCCAATAGGCTCATGTTTGAATTCTCAGTCCCCAGTTATGGAAACTATTTAGGAAGGAGTGGGAGGTGTGGCCTTGCTGAAGGCGTGTCCCTGAGGGTGGGGCTTTAAGGTTCCAAAAGACTCATGCCAGTCCCAGTGCACTCTGTTCATTGCTTACAGATCAAGATGAGAGCTCTTAGCTCTTCTTGCTGTCAAGACTTTGTTCCTCCATCGTAGAGTCTGACCCTCTGAAACCATAAGCTCAATTAAATGCTTTTATGAGTTGCTTTGGTCATGATGCTTCATCACAGCAATAAGAAAGGAGCTAAGATAGATACTGATACCAGGAAGTGCTGTGATGGGCCTGACCATGCTGGGGTTTTGTTTTTGTTTGTGTTTGTTGTGGAAATTTTTGGCACTTTGGACTAGGAAAGCAGCTGAATACCTTAAGAACAACTCGTAGGATCTTGGAAGGCAGTAAGTAGTTCTGAGAGCTACTGGACTGTGGAGGCCCAGCTGAAGAGATTTCAGAGGAGACTAATATTAACAACGAGGCCGGAGACTATGCTTGTGATAGTTGGAAACAGAGGTGGCTGCTTTCTGTCCCAGTCCCAAGAATTTGCCTAAGGCTAAATTGAAAGTGGCTAATTAAATTCTTTTGATGAAGGAGATTTTAAGATAGTTTACTATTTACTATGTTATGTGGCTGTTAGTAATCTCACATATGCAGTTCTACAATGAAAGAAAAGCGTTGTAAAAATAAATACAAAAGGTGCAGTCTGAAGAGAAAAAAAAGCACCAGAAAATTTGCACTTGTTTGTCCATGGCTGAAAGAAATAAGGAGGCTAAAAAATCTGATTCTCAAATGAATAAAAATGAAGAATGCCCTCAAGGCAAGACCCTGCCCCCAGTTAAGCCTTCACCTTTTGAGTGGAAATAGCCTAAGGAAAATGACTACTAAAATATAAGGAATAAAAGGTGCTGTAAATATGATCCAAAGGACCCAGACTCCATCTCAAGCGGTAGGCTGAACTTGGCACTGTTGTCGATGTCTGGCTTTAGAGTCATGAAGGATCCAAGAGTAAAGGGGCTGTGAGATCTTCTTCCATGGTCAAGGAGAGCAGCTGAGGCAGGGAGGTGCCTGAGAGGAGGCCCTGTGAGGACGTTGTGTAAAGCCCGGATTGCATTGAAGATAGCAAGACTTTGGAGATGCCAGAGCCATGAGACATCTTCCAAGGAGATCTGCATGCAGAAAGTGGAATCAGCCAGAGAGAGAAGCTCGCTGTTGCCTGTGGTCGTTGGCAAAGCTGGAAGAGCAGAGCCATCTAAGCCCTCTGACATCAGACACAGGTTACAGGATTTGGAGTGTGTTTGCCTTTGTGGGTTTTATTCTTGTTTTAGTCCTCCTTGGAATAGCAATGCATATTCTGTGCCACTTCATGTTGGAAGTGTGTGAATTCTTTAGTGTTGTTATTTATTTTGTTTTATTTTACAGGGGTTTACAGTTAAGATATTAGCATGAGTAACAAAATTAATATTGAACATTGGGCTTTTAAACAGAATTGAGACAGGAATACTATGGAAGCTTTGGGAGTTGGACTAAATGCACTTTGCATTATGGTTTGAGCAGCAGCTTATGGGGCCAGTGAGTGGAATGTGGTGACTTGAATGAATATGGCTCCCAAGGTCCTTACATTTGAATACTGGGTCCCCATTTGCGGAACTGTTAGGGAAGGTATTGCTGTATTGCTGGAGGTTATGGCGTTGAGGTTGCAACATTCCCACCCCATTCTCCCCTCAGCTGTTCCTGCTTCAGTGACTTGGCTCCTTCATCACAGACTCTAGCCCTCTGAAACCATGAGTCAAACTAAACCCTTTCTTAACTGAGTTGCCTTGGTCATGGGTTTTGTCACAGCACTAGAAAAGTGATGTATCTGCCTTCTTATAGATGTTTGTCTCTGCTTATAGGGTTGTCTCCAGCAATCTATGGGGATGCCTACACAAGTCAGCCCATCGTGCCTAAGGGCTCCCTCCTTTCATCTCTTCTGTCTGTCTCTGTGTTTCTTTCCCTCTCTCATTCTTTCTTGTGTGTGTGTGTTTGTGTGTGTGTGTGTGTGTGTTGTGTCTCTGTGTGTGTGTGTGTATGTATAAAATAATGCCATCTCATTTGTGCTATTATTTAAGCCAAGGCCCCAAATCAGATCCTGCTGAGGAAAGACAGGTGATAGAAATGACAGACAATAGGTGAAAGAAGCCAACCTTGTCCAACTCAAACACAATTATTTGTCAAGTCAAAATGAAAACACAATACTCTCACAATAGACTAAAAAAAATTTTTTCGAGACCTCAGAGGGTCGATTTAATTTTAATGTAAAAAGAGTTCCCTAGGTTATTTATTAAACATATGACCCCCAACTGTGATGCCCACACACGTGCCCCTAAGCCTTCCCCGTGCAATATTTGATCTGAAGACCTGGGTTTTTTTTCTCCCTCAAGAAGAGAGGGAACCAGGCTGCCCCACTCCCAGCACTCACGGAGTCTCTTCATTGGGCCTTGGATAAAGGGAGCAGGGCTCACAAGCTGGCACGTTCTGCCAGGAATGAACACCATGTCCACTTGCTATGGTCTTCCGTGCACAAGCCTGTGTGTGAGGGCAGTGTTACCCAAGGTCAATAGATTTGATTCCACTCCTTTTCCCAAACCTCTTCTTCCCATCTGAGTTCATTATCTTTTAATTATTTTCTGATTGCCTCTTGCTAATTCAACAGGGATAGTAACTGCACAGCCTGTTGTTTACTCATTGAATTAACAGTGAAGCAATGTGACAGCTGACACTTATTGAGGTCTTTAAAAATAGCTTGTGGACTTTCTAGAAGGCTTCTAAAGGTGGACAAAAGATCTTGTGTGATACATTAAAAACCAGATGGTGGGTATAGATGAAAGCACTGTTGGCTGATGCGGTCAGACATGTAGACTTATTTTTCTCTGGCTTTTCAATTTGAAAATATAAGTATTTTGACATTGAAATTTGAAAATATCACTAGTGGCTTTTAACTCACAGTTTGGAATGATTCAGGGTCACTTTTAAGACTTGCATGGGGAAGGCAGTTCAGTGGGTAAAAGCATCGCTGTGTAGACCTGACAGTCAGAGCTTAGAATCCCAGAACCCACACTAAAGCTAGGTACAGTAGTCCAAGTATTTATAGTCCAGTGTGCCCATGGGGACAGCGACAGTAGATCTTCAGACTCTCAGGCCAGCAAACCTGGCTGACACCATGGCGATGAGACTCTACCTCAAACAAGCCACAAGTGCGAGGACTAGCACCCAAAGGTTGTCCTCTGACTATCACATAGGTGCAGTGCCACATGCACACCTGTGCAAGCATGTGACCATACACACACACACACACACACACACACACACACACCACACCACACCATGAATGCACACACATCCCTTGGTTAATTCTAACATTTATCAATAGAAACTGGTTGTCCTAGGGAACTTTGGAATGTGGGAGACATGATCATGGCTTAGCAACAGTAGAAGATCTACATCTCCCCCATGGTTCCTTGAAGGGGAGACAGAGATTGGAGAATGTTCCAGGAAGGACCTCAAAGAAGCGGAGTAGGAAGCTGGGGCCCTTAGTGAAATACAACAGATTGACTATTTTTTTTAATAAAGCATATCAAATTTTAAATAAAACATGCTGAAAAAAGATGATATTTTACTCTGTATAATAGGGATAGAAAGTGTTGAACGTAAGAGAGGAAATGTATCAGTGACAGCATGGGTAGTTGGTTTTGTTTTCTTTTGTGGCTATTTAAGGCTCAAAGATTGCTACAGTGATCAGCTCTTTAGTTGATTCAGATTTTTATCTTGTGATTTAAGAAAGAAAAGAGATAAACTGTCCATGACAGAAGCACAGAATTTCACCTGTGTTAAAGATACACATAAGAAAACTTGACGTTTCCAGCTTAGTGTATCTAGCCCAATGGCGCTGAACAGGGTCCCGTGGTACATCAGTGCCACTGAACAGGGCCCCGTGGTACATCAGTGCCACTGAACAGAGCTGCGTGGCACAGCAAGACCACACCAGAGCATTTTCATCTCCCAGGCAGAAACTTTATAGCTGAACACAGTAACTTCCCACTCTGTTTCTCTCAGCCCATGCCACTCCTATACCTTCTGAATTTTATCCACTCCGGTGTTAGCAAATATAGCTGAACTGTTTAACAATATTGAAGAATTCCTGTTGGGTGACGGTCTTGTGCAGATGCTGGTTTCTGTGCCCTGAGATCTGGTTGCGGTCTGGCTGTGGGCATTGTCCTTTCTATAAAGAATCTCCTGTATCCGTGTTGTATAAGAAATTACTCCCCAATTTTCTTTCACTGGTTAATAATGAAGCTGAGGAGACAATGATTGGGCATAGGAGACAGTAGGTGGGGCTTCTGTTCCCAGTCTGGGGGTCTCAGGTAGAGACCAGGGAGGGAGAGGAAAAATAAGACGGAAGGTACCATGAGAAGCTGGAGACTAGGACAGAGTTGCAACTAAAGGCCAAGGGGAGACTAGATGGCAGGGAAAAGGGCACATGACTGGAAAGGATCCAGACTAGCAAAACTGGCTTAGACTCAATAAACATCTGCCCAGATAGAGAGCGTAAAGTTTGCTGAATAAATCTAATCAGTCTCTGCACTATTATTTGGAAGCTAGGGTGGACATCAGAAAAGGCCCCCACTAACACCATAATTCAACAAGTTCCAAGATGCCAGAGACTTTGAGGGAGAAACTGAGTCAGAAGAAAGAATAGGGGTCCATGATCCACCAAGGGTACCTTCGGAAATGAAGCGACTAGGTCATAGGTTTGCTCATTTTCGGTCATCACAAGGTAGCGCGGGTTGTAGAATGCCACATAAAATGTGTCATAGAAATGTGTGAATGCACGCAGAGCCGGCTTCCCCTGGACAGTGGGGTCATGGAAGAAGGGACTTGCCAGAGCAGATGAATGTGATTGAGAGACACATAGAGCCACGTAAACATCAAGAGAGGGACAACTGGCTTCAGCAGAGAGAAGGCACAACTTCAGAAACAGCTGCAAAGCCCATCCAGGGTTAAAGGTGTTACCTGCCATGTCTGTCGGCCTGAGTGTGATCCCTAGGACACACATGGTGGAGAGAAAGAACTGCTTCCTGCAAGTTGCCCTCGGACTTCTGCACACACACTTGAGCACACACATGTAAATCAATCAATAAACAAATGAAATGGAATAAAACTTTTAAGGAAGAGAAGGCGATAAAACTGAGATCCTGGGTTAAAGAACACAAATACACGATGAGATGTTACCTCAGAAGTCTGACACCCATGTCATCACAGGAAACTAAGTAAAGAGAAACTAGCTTGTTTTCTTTCCCTCCTCCAATGCCGTCGATGAATAGATGCCTCTCTTTCCAAGATAAAGGGCCCCATGCTTCAGAAAAGCCACACAAGTGTAAGCCAATGCATGTGTAAAGTTACAAAGACATTCCAGTATGTGTGAGAGTGTAATGTTTCTATATAGTTACATGATATAGTACAGTACTGTATGTGTGTGTGCTGTCCCACATGTCTCTTCTTTTGTTGTGATATATAAGGCTGTGGTTGAAATTATATACTTCTCTGTCTGAGGGAGACTTTCTTTTCTCTGTTCCCTTTTCACAGCATGTGTTGTTTCCCTGCATTTATCCACTGGAAGACCCTGGGCTTGATGGTTCATGAATGATCTTACCCTATGCCTCTGCCCTTTGGGACATGTTAGTGGAGTACGGGTCATTTAACACAGGGCACTTGGATGGAGATCAGCTTTAAAGCCAAACCAAAGAAGACAATGGGGTTAGAAGTGCCAGGAGGGTTAAGATGAAGAAGCATCGGTGACTCATTGAGCAGATGACAAGGAAGAGATTCTGAAACCTGGGCTAGCGCTTTCCGAGCACCTAGGACAGAGGGTGCCAGGGCCCTGAGGTGAAAGCAGGTTTGCTTTGTCCCAGAAATCTCTACCAGGTTGACAAGGGAGGACTGTGCGAACTGTAAGGCAGTAGCCTGCGAGGCCCACGTCAAGGGGCAGCCATGCCACAGCCTCTCACTGGTTCTCAGTTCTCTTCACCTTTTATTCAGTATGCTGGTACGTCAGCTATTTCCTGTCAGCTTGAAAATGCGCTGTCTACAAGTGTCTATCTGGCATCCATTAGCCACCCAGACAAAAAGATGGGCGGAGCTGCTGCTGATGGCTTCCTTGCAACCCCGCTTTAGTGGGTGTGTGAAGACCATGCTGATAGGGCCACATTCCCCCACCACTGAAGGTTTCCGCACACTTGAGCTTCCACATCCAGCTTCCCCGTGTGGCTTGTGTGGTGTGGTGAACACTTCCTCTCTGGAAATGCCAGCAACTAACACTTCTTCCAATGCCCTGACCTCAACACCCTGACACTTGGCCATGACCCAGATTAAGAAATCCCACATGTGTCAAGAGAGACATTTCACAGCAAGGTATAACCTCATCTGTGGGTGATGGGCAGAGCTGATGCATTCGTTCCAGGATATGGTTTTATGTCTATCGACAAAATACAAAATGCATTATGTCCCAGCTAAAGTATACCACTTTCAGTTTTTGATTGTGGTAAATTAAAAAAAAAAAAAAAAAAACATGTGTATGTAGTGTATGTGTGTTTGTGAGTGAGCATGCGCACACAAGCATGGAGGTCAGGCGTTGTTTCAGCAAGCCGTCCTGTAGACACTTGGAAGATTGACTTTGTGCAGTTAGCACTTTTATCATCTTTAGTATCAACTTGTCAAAACTCACCACAGTATCCATCGGTATTTGAGTGAAGCTCACATTGAACTTGTAGGTTAGTGGAAAACAACTAAAACCTGTGCAATGTTGACTTTCCTGATGCACACATACATATCCTTCTGCTTGTTTGTATTTTTCTTGGCATTCCAGACTGAGTTGAAAATATTTCACAGTATGAATTTTTTACTTATTAGATTATTATCGTCAAAATACTGCACAAATATAAAGAGTGCAGTGCAATATTGGATATTCAGATACAACTGCCAAACAATTACCACCCAATCAAGATATTAAACTGTCTATACACCCAGTACTTAGGATAGGAATGCAGGAGGGGGTGTCCTGAATTTGAAGCCAGCCTGGGTTACACAGCAAAAACCTGTCTGAAAACCAAACAAGACAAGAACAAAAAGATGCTGAACATGTCTATGAGACAAAACATTGTCTGGTTTCCTATCCTTTACTTTCTTTCTTCTCTCCCCTACCCACTTCCCACACTTACTGACTTCCCACCCCTACTCAATTCCCAAACCTACCCACTTCCCACACCTACACACTTCCCACACCTACCCACTTCCCACACCTACACACTTCCCATACCTACACACTTCCCACACCTACCCACTTCCCAAACCTACACACTTCTCATAGCTACTCACTTCCCACACCTACACACTTCCCACACCTACACACTTCCCACACCTACACACTTCCCACACCTACACACTTCCCACACCTACACACTTCCCACACCTACACACTTCCCACACCTACACACTTCCCACACCTACACACTTCCCACACCTACCCACTTCCCACACCTACCCACTTCCCACACCTACCCACTTCCCACACCTACACACTTCCCACACCTACCCACTTCCCACACCTACCCACTTCCCACACCTACCCACTTCCCACACCTACCCACTTCCCACACCTACCCACTTCCCACACCTACCCACTTCCCAAACCTACACACTTCTCATAGCTACTCACTTCCCACACCTACACACTTCCCATACCTACCCACTTCCTTTAGCTACCCACTTCCCACACCTACACACTTGCTATTTCTTCCCACTCCTACCCACACAGACCCACTTTCCCACAGCTCAATTTTCCCAGCAGCAGGATGTCATATAAATGTATCTGGTTTTTTCCACTCAGTGTATTCTCTTTAGATCCCTCTGCCTTGCTTATAGTTCCTAGTTTGATGTGTTTTTTTCTAGGGGAATAGTTTAAAGACAGAGACCATGTTCAATCATATGAAACGCTATCAAAGGTGTTTACTGACTCCATGTGTTTACTGCACCATATTTTGTTTCCAGCATAGTGCAACAGTCCAGTGGCTTTCTGTCCTTCTTAGTCCTTCCCACCATCAAAATGACTTTCTGGTGTCCTGATAGGGCCATAGCTGTGGCTCACCTTCCCCGATGTTGAGCACCAAGGAGCTTTTCTGTGTTTATGTGCACAGAAGCTTATGGTGTGGCTTACTATGAAGGGTCTACACAACTTTGCATAATTTTCTTTTAAATTTCTCTCTGTGTGTCCCTCTCTGTGTTTATGTGTGTGTGTGTGTGTGTGTGTGTGTGTGTGTGTGTGTATGAGAGAGAGAGAGAGAGAGAGAGAGAGAGAGAGAGAGAGAGAGAGAGAGAGAGAGAGAGAGAGAAGTAGAGAGAGAGGGAGAGAGAAGGGCATATACGTAAATATATGTAATTTAATATATTATTCCAAAGCAGATAGTGTATGGATGTCATAGTTAGAAATCAATGTATAGTATTTTACATTTACATAGATATTGACCCTTTCTGGCCTTCGAGGAACAGTTATTTTGGTCTGGCCTGTCTGTAGTCTGTCCTTCTTACACACTGTTAAACTTCTATGGGGTTCATGCTGGATAGCCCCACCAGTCTCAGAGCAGGGGCCTCTCTGTCTAAGTCTCTTTACAAGTTCTTCTAAAAATGATTTTGTTTCCAGCTATAATAGTCCCCCTCCCTCTCAGATACCAAGTATACCTAATAGACAGATGTGTTAAAATCACAGTTTTACAGTGTTTTCTGATGAAGAATTGCTTTGTTTTTCACAGACTTTTGTGAGTGTCCCACTTCAAACTTTCTCATGCTCCATTTTTAATATAATTACCTGTATTTAAGTTTTAAAATATGTTTTACATGTATAGAGAAATTATTATTAATTTTTGATGTTTTTAATTGTACCTGAATCTTATTCTTTTAATGGTATATATTACAATAGTAGATAAATATTAGATATATATATTATTGGGCACATTGTGTGTGGTTCTACCAGTCTAATTACCTGTTCAATGTCCTTTCCTGTGTCTAAAGTATACTAAACATCCCCTAAATATGCACTGCATAGATGAATCACACGTGTGAGAAGTCAGTCTTCATCTATGCTTCCCTCTACACTCAGAAATCCAGGTAAGCCTAGATAGTAGTCAGTTTTCTGTTACTACGACGAAGTGCCCGAGTGTATTATTTTATAAAGACAAGAGGACCATGTACATGATAGTTCTCAGGGTACGAATCTATGCTGGTCAGTGCTTCATGAAGGCTGAATGACACCACAATGTGGGCAGTATGTGTGGGAAGGAAAGGCTACAATGGGCAGTTTGGAAACTGGAGCCCTAGCATCAGGCTCAGACTTTCAGGGATACTCACTATGGTGAAAACTAACTCAGGGGATCCCAGAAGAACTATCCTTACATTTCCCGCTAATCTCTGCTGTGTGTGTGTGTGTGTGTGTGTGTGTGTGTGTGTGTGTGTGTGTGTGTGTGTTTGTGTAGGCTAGAAGCCAACCACATGTGTCTTCAGGTACCACCACCAATTTTGTTTTTTGAGGCAAGGTCCCCCCTTCTCTCTCTCTCTCTCTCTCTCTCTCTCTCTCTCTCTCTCTCTCTCTCTCTCTCTCTCTCGGAACTAGCCTGGCTGGCTGCCTAGTGAGCCACCAGCACTGGCTTGTGTCAGCCTCCCCAGGACTGCAATCACAAGCACACCACATGCCCAGCTTCTCTTTTTGAGCTCTAGGGATCAGACTGGGCCCTCATGTTTGCAAGGCAAAGCACTTTACCACTGATATGTCTTCCCAGCTTTAAGATCCACCCAACAGCGCCACGCAGAGAGCCAAGCTGCCAATGCATGAACTCCTGAAGGACAAACCAAGCCACCTCTAAACCACAGCCCCCTCAGAGCTACCTGCTGTTGCCAGGTCCTAGATCACTAAATCTGGTGCAAAAGAACTTCACGGGCAAACAATATTCTTCATGGAAATTCCTAAAGCTGTGACATCAGAGTTCAGCATGGGCCACAGCCTTGGCTGACTATGGATTTCTCTCGTAAAGCTACACTGCTTGCAGACATCCAACTACAACCTGTCTTACCAAGCTCTTCGTGTGGATTTATTTGGAGTCTCACTTGCTTTTTATATTGATTTGCAGGTTCACTCCTATTACAAAATAGAGTACATACACACTGAACAGCGACGCATCATAAGTCAATTGCCAAAATGCAGAGCACAGACTAATGTGATCACTGCTCTCAGATGCGAGTGATCTGAGTTCCACCTCTTTGTCTGCTGGGGACTAACTTGACCCCCTCAATTGGTAGTGAGAGCTCATCTGAGGCTCAGTGGGCATGTGGAAATGTCTAAGGAAACCACAAATATGGGAAACAGGTCTTACAGGCACACTAGCAAGGGGCCTTTCTTCCTAGGAGCTCCATCCCAGTTTGGATTTGTGAGTAAGTAAATGCCAAGCCAGCCCTACTCCTAGAGCAAAGGATTTCCTAGTAAGTGTGCTGGCTGGTGTGTGTGTCAACTTGACACAAGCTAGAGTCATCAAAGAGGAAGGAGCTTCTGATGAGGAAATGCTTCCATGAGATCCAGCATTTTCTCAATTATAAGGCATTTTCTCAATTAGTTATCAGTTTTGGGGAGCAGCCCATTGTGGGGGGTGGCATCCCTGGGCACGTGGTCCTGAGTTCTATAAGAAAGCAGGCTGAGCAAGCCATGAGGAGCAAGCCAGCAAGCAGCATCCCTCCATAGCCTCTGCACCAGCTCCTGCCTCCAGGTTCCTGCCCTGCTTGAGTTCCTGTCCCGACTTCCTTTAATGATGGATTGAGGCCTGGAAGAGTAAGCCCCATAAACCCATTCCTGCCAACTTGCTTTTTAGCCATGGTAAGTGTCCTAGTTAGGGTCATTGTCTCTGTGATGAAACATTTTGCCAAAGCAATGTGGGGAGGAAAGTGTTAACTCAGCTTACACTTCCATATCACTGTTCATCATTAAATGTAATCCCAGGAGGAACACAAACAGGGCAGAAACGTGGAGGCAGGAGCTAATGCAGAGGCCAGAGAGAGGCGCTACCCACTGGCTTGCTTCTCATGGCTTCAACATGGTTTCTTTTAGAGCCCAGGAACACAAGCCCCAAGTGCTACCAGCTACAATGGACCCTCCACCAGTAAGTACTAATTTTTAAAAATGTCCTACAGGAGGCATTTTCTCTCGACTATAGCTTGTGCCAAGTTGATATAAACTATCCAGCACCATAAGCCAGGTCTGAAAGGCAAAGTCAGTGGCCCATTTGGCTACCAACATAGCAGCCATTTGGGACATCCTATGACATGCCTTTCTTAACCTGGAACTGATGATGGTGGTGACATCTTGATGTCTTAGGACAGACTAAACTAGCAAATATCTTAGATGGTGCTAATACCAACTGTGCTCTTTGATGCCAACACTGTCTCATTGGGACAGCACATCACAGTATGTAAAACACAAGGGATCCTGAGTCAAGAGCATCACTACTGAAAGATCTTCAGAGGACACAGAGGCTTACCATGAACCCTCAAGCCCTGCCTCTACATTGGGTGAACCCTGCAGCCTGTTTGCTAGATCTTTCTTCCTATCTCTGCATCTATACCCTGTATTGACCCTGCTCCCAAAGAGACCAACTTTTCATGGTGAATAAGGTTTAGGAAGTCTTTTTACCATATGAACAAGGTTGTCACTGTGCATAAATGTGGACAATAGAAACCCAAGCTTGCAGAGTCCTCGGAAGCTTTGTCACTTCCTGCATGGTATTTTCTGTGGAAACTTTCATTCCTTTAGGGGATGACATTTGTCATTGAGTCGCTAATGTATTCTTTCCTGCCCAGTGGTTCCATACATGGTGAGGGGTGGGAGATGTCTATAATTTCCCTACTAATATAATGTCTACAACAGACATAACTTAGACTTTATCTTGAATTTATTTATAGATATCAGATAAGGATATCTTCTTAGAAAATGAGAGAAGTTTATTACAGAAGTGAGTTTGTGCAGCCCCAGAACTGAAGATGCTGCACTGGGGGGCCAGGCACCCCATCCCTGTGTATCCAGTCCATATGTCTATAAAATGGAGTGCTAAACTGAAATAACAGATTTCCCAGCCCTACCATTCAAGGCTTCCATGGTTTTAGTATTTGTTGATGTTTTAAATACTATTATTTCATTCCCACAGGCCCCTGGTCTGCCCTACCTCTCTCTGCAGATTCCTCTGCAAATAAATAGTTCCAGGTGGGATTCATTTAGATTTATTAGTATTATTTTAATGGCTACCATATATCCAGCACTCACTATGTACAGAATATATATTATCTGACATAATCCCATATGCAACCCATGTATTAGCTTCAGCTTTCCTTTCTCTGTACTTTGAGGAGAGGGAGTTTGTACTAAAGTGTTGGTTGATCTCTGAGCAGCTGTACCTCTATGCTGTACCATTCCTTCCTTTTCTCTTGGGCCCAATTTTCCCTCCTGTCACCAGCCACCACTGAACACTCCTGCACTGTGACCACACTAAAGGTGGTGATGCCTCTACTGGGGAGGCATCGGGAAGTGAAGAGGCATAGAGGGATCCTTGTCTTTCTCTTTGTTATGCTTTGGATCTTAAATGCCCCTGGGGCTAGTTAGGGTTCCTGTTGCTTTGTTGAAACATCATAACCAAGTGCAACTTGGGGAGAGGAGGTTTCATTTGGTTTACATATCCTGAATCACAGTCCACCGAGAGAAGCCAAAGCAGGAACTCAGACAGGACAGGAACCTGGAGACAGGAGGTGATGAGAGGCCATGGAGGAGTGCTGCTTACTGGCTTGCTCCTTGTGGCTTGCTCAGCCTCCTTTCTTATAGCACCTAGGACCACCAGTCCAGGGGTAGCACCATCCACAACAAGCTGGGCCCTCCCACATCAATCACTAAGCAAGTGTCCCATAGGCTTGCCTACAGCCCAGTCTTATGACAGCATTTTCTCAGTTGAGGTTTTCTCTTCTCAGATGATTCAGTCTGTGCCAAGTTGGCGTGACATCAGCAGACAGCACTCCTCTCAGAGGTTCAGGTGATAGAACTACCTTGGTGCTATTGGGATATGATGTGCTCTTTAGAAGGTGGGATCTAGGGGTAGGAAGTTAAGGCATTGGGAAATGACCTTAATAGGTGTATAGGAACCCTACCCTCCTGTCTGCCTTTCCTGAGAAGAACGCTTTGCTCGACTATGCACTCCCTGCCTTGTCATGGATGATAAGTCCAACCAACCCCAGAGCCTCTGGAACAGTGAGCCAGAATAAACCCTTTCTGCTTATAAAGTTGATTCCTGGGTGTTTGTCACAGTGACGGGAAGGGATGAGTATGTTCCCTACCTCCTAAATCTTCCAAACATACACATCTCTATCTAAAAGAGATGTGACTAAAGCATTGGGGGTTAACTATATCCATTTAACAAATGAAACAAACAAAATTGGATGCAAAAAAGATGACTGTTCCCAGCTCCCTAGAGATGACACTACATAGAAGATGGATAGAGGAAAAACTGGATGTGTGGTACCAGGCCTTTAGAAAGTGTCTTCATTTACACCTTTGCTCAATCTTTAGCACCCACCTTCCTTCCTACTGGAAGGACCTGTTTACTTATTTCAAACCTCAGCTTGTCTTCCTAGAGGCCACAGCTGTAGTGCACAAGGGTTGACTCAGCTCAGCTTTTATCATATTCCTCCTCCAAGACAAAACAGGCCAAAGTCACCTATACTTAACATATTTCCCCAAACTCTGAACTACGCATTGAGAATGACATCACAGGTTGGGCATCTCTAAGGTGCTTCAGACAAGGTCATGGGAGTATTGAAGCCATCAAGTCTAATTGTGCTCAGCGTTTCAGTCCTAGCTATGGGCCAACATGCCTTCCTATTCTCCCAATGCATCCCTTATTCTAAGGCCAAACAGTTACATATTTCCCAGTAAATAACTCTTTCATAGAATGTATAATCTTAACAGGAAAATGAGAAACATCTTTCCCTAACTGCAACATAATTTGCATTTGTCCAAAATGGAGGCAAGCAGTATCTCTCTCTCTCTCTCTCTCTCTCTCTCTCTCTCTCTCTCTCTCTCTCTCTCTCTCTCTCTCTCCCTCTCTCTCTCTCTTTCTCTTTATCTATCTTCCAATCACAGCCAGAGGATATGAACAATATGAAACTGATACTGTTTTTCCCCCGTGTCTTATCCCCCTAAATAATTGTCTACAAGTAAACATATGCCAGGAAGCTTGGAATCAAGTCAAATCTGTGGACTAAATACCTTCCATTCTTGGGTGAGTTCCCAGTGTTCAGTGTAGAGCCCGGGCTGCAGAGCAGAATCCATAAATTATATTAACAGTAAGCT
This sequence comes from Acomys russatus, assembly GCF_903995435.1. NCBI lineage: Eukaryota > Metazoa > Chordata > Mammalia > Rodentia > Muridae > Acomys > Acomys russatus. The sequence continues at coordinate 45,042,971 of NC_067161.1, read as the reverse complement.
TTTGAGTAGCAGTCCCTGTTGTGGTCAGAACAAGGTAAAACTCACACACAGTTCTGTTCCGTGTTCTGCTGAGGGTCTGGGAGTCCGTTGGGATGTGTTTGCTACAACTGGAAGGTCGCTTTCTTCAGGAGTAGCTTTATTTCACTTTAGGGACCCTCTCTGTTTCTCTTTCTTGCTCTCTGGTGTCTCTGTTTCCACTAGCTTCTCTGGTCATTGGTCATTCTACTTCTTAGAGATAACATTGAACATATATCTGTCTCTGTCTCTCTTAGAATGAATTTAAAGGAAAAAAATCAAATTCTATCAAAAGAATGCCAGGCTTTAAACACTGGGTAAAGAACACATTTCCCTTGAAGAAAACAGCAAAAACATTTTAATATTTCTCCTACTATTAGTCTTACATGTGGAAATTAAAAGAGCCAACCTCATAGAGGCAGGGAATGAAATGCTAGGTACCATGGTCTGAGGAGGCCAGGGTTTGTTGTATGACACAATGAGTACAGTTAACAATACGTTTTACACCTGGAAATTGCTGAAATACAAGATGTCAATGTATTCATTGCACACAAAAGAAAAAATATGTTAATTACCTCAATTAGCCAATTAGCCTCTCCACTATACAAACATGTTTCAAAATATCTTGTTTGGCTTAGAATTCCAGGTTATTCTTCATTATTACAGGATGGTCAAGGTAGGAACTTAAAGTACCATATACATAGTCAAGACTGTAGGGAGATAAATGCAGCTCTCCTTGCTTGAGATCCTATTGTCTCAGCCAGAGTCATACAAAGCAGGTCCCAGCACAAGAAAAGGTGGTACCCACATTCATTCAGGGGTGGATCTTCTTATTTCATTAACATCACAACAATCCCTTGAAAAGGGGGGGCTATTGCTTGCTCCTGAGTCACCTCACAAGGTAATTCTTTCCTCCTGCTCAAGCCATGAACACACTTCCTCTGATCACTGGGAGACCCTAGTAGAACTCAAATAAAGCCCAGGAACACAGCAGGGCTTCTTTTAAACCTGCTCTTCAGGGGGTGCGGGGGTGGTGGTGGTTTCTCCCTCTCACAATAGGCCACAAGGAGCCTCCAGCTGGGCCCTGGCAGTTTATGCTCCAGATAAGCAGTCTTCAAGTGAGTCTCTCTGGAGAGGTTTGGAGGGAACTTTATTCTACAACGTCAATTTTCTGACTCATCTGTATGGACACAAGGAACTTTCTCTCCATCCTTTGAAGAAATCAATAATAGAATCTTCTGAAATAAATTGAAAACAAACAGAACAAAAAAGAAAGGAGTCATGTAAATTTATTAGGACACACATGTGCAAAGGGACCACACAAAAGTATGAATCTTGGAGTAGGGCCAGATAGCGGAGGCTGAAATAACTCTCTTTAGGGTGGAGAGGGGACTGGTGGATGTAGGCCATTTGAGAAGACTAGAAAAGGACTCTTTTGGAGAGATGAATTTGTCTGAACAACAGACAAGATGCTGGGCAAAGTCCCGCTGGGATCTGAAGACAGGCTGTGGGAAGGCAAGCTGATGGACCCCACTGCAAACCGATGGTGGGTGTCTTGCTATGTGGATAAACTCCCTCAGGTAACAGCCTTCTGAAGAACAGATGCTACTCAGCCAGACAGGTATGGTGGATCTGGTTAATGTAGTCTGGTGGTTCATCACCTTGCGAATGAGATTCCATTTGCCTTTCTTTTAAGAGAATTTCCTCAGGTAACAGAGAAACTTAGAAATAAAAGAGAAGAGAAGAGAAGAGAAGAGAAGAGAAGAGAAGAGAAGAGAAGAGAAGAGAAGAGAAGAGAGGAAGAAGGAGGAGAAGAAGGAGGAGGAGGAAGTGAGGGAGGGTGGGAGGGAGGGAGAGAGGGAGGGAGGAAGCAAAGGAGGGAGGGAGGGTGGAAGGGAGCGTAAGAATCATAGACTCTTCCAGTATGCAGCTAGCTTCGGTTTCTCACACCTTGCAACTTCTTTTACTTTGAATGGCTCCAAATGCCAACTCCCCATCTAAGGAGTGTGACACTTTCTGAGCCTCAAAGAAATATTGTTGATTATCATTTGCTTGAGAGTAACCTTCCCTATCAGAATGAAGAATTGCAGGGCACGGGGGTGGGGGGTGGGGGTGGGTTTGTAAAGGTGCCTGCAGAGTCCAGAAGAAGAACATCAAACCCCTTAGAGCTGGAGTTACAGGTGCTTGTGAGCTGGCATGGGTGCCGAGAAACAAACATGGCTCCTCAGCAAGAGCAGTATGTCCTCTTGGCCACTGAGCCATCTCTGCAGCCCCAAGGCCTGAAGATTCTAGAGTGACTTGTGCCCCCTCCTGTCATCTTTGACACTATTGAGACAACGTCTTCCATGAAATAGGATTTCCCTCGGAGTCCTGTGCTTTTTTAGAAGGAGACGTCTGAAGGCTGACGTAGCCAGAGGAGGAGCGTGTCTCCTGAGAAGAGATTACACAGTCTGCCAATTTATCAGACCACCTTCAGGGACCTGATGGGCTGGACCCATGTTGACCATGACTGTTTACTTATGCGCATCGCTTGCCCCCTGTTTAAACCTAAACCTCATGCCAGGACCCTGAATATTGACTCAGGCGTCGGGGCAGGGAGCATCCACTGGACACTTCTGCTTCCCAGTATGGCCACTGTTGGATCTGCCAACAGACTTGCCCCTTGAGGATGCAGCATGCTGCAGCCTGAAAGAGGTCAAACCCACCAAGTTTGCAGTCTATCCTTACAAAGGACTGAAAAACCCTTGCTGTGAAGGTTACAGTGCACAGATCTCAGAGGGCAGGAAGCAAGCTTGGCTCTCCCCATGTGAACTGTTCGATGGCCTGCCAGAGACCTGTCTACTTCTTTCCTGTGCTCCTTGGCATGTACATTGAACCAAATCAGTCACATGGTGTGGAACTTCCTGCCATCCTCTGACTACCTAAAAATAGCAGAAACCTCCTGGTTCTCCTGAGATTTAAAGGCTCTCTCCCTTGGGACTCTCCACACCCATTGTCTCCTTAGCTGCTCCTCCCAGGGTATTGCAGGGACAGTGGCTTTGTCCTGCAGGCCTCTCTCATGCTTCCCTTTGTACGACTCTGTCTCTCTCTCCCAATGCTCTCCCACTTCATGGCCTGAGCATGGCTTCCCATGGTCACTAGACTCTCTCCTAAGGAAGTTCATTCTGAAGTGTAATTGGTGTCAGCTTCCTAGCCTGAAGGAGCATTTTTTTCATCCAACCTGCCACCCTCCATCAGAAGCATTGACTAAATCTCCTCTGATCTCTTTAATAAGTCTATCGAGGACTGGTAGTGGGGCCTTGCTTGGTAGGGCTGCCAAGAGCCAGCCTCTGACCCTAACACTTCCGGTAACATTCCTCACTTAAGAATGGACATGGTGGGCTGGGAAGATGTTGCCATCTGCAAAGTGCTTGCTATGAAAGCATGGGGGCCTGAGCTCTGATCCCCAGGACTCATTTTAAAAGCCAAAGCACTCCTATCACCTGGGTGGAGTGAGGTAGGGACAGATGGATCCTCAAGGCACACTGGCCAGTCCATCTAGCTGAACTGATGTGTCCTAAAGATTAAATGTGGAGAGCAATTGAAAAAAAAAGATACGCAGTGTCAACCCTGGCTCCTAAAAACATCCACACCCATGTGTACCACACATAGGCTCATACCTTCATAACAATTACACAACACAACACACATGTGCCACAGGCACACACAAGCACACACACATGTAGAAGTAATAATTTCTAACCTCCTGATGTGTCAGAATTGAAATCAGAAGACCCCACACATTCTTTTTTTTTTTTTTTTAGTTCTAGGATTCCAATTTAATTCCTGTTTTAACTTTCATTTCTCTGCTGAAATTATGTCTGCTCATCACTCTGTCCTTCATGAAGTAATTCCTTTTGCACATTTGTATCATCAGTTTAAAACAGAGTTCTTGCTCCAAAGAGAGTAAAAATTACTATATTCAGATCCAAATGTGAGTGACCATGGCCTCAAAACGCAGATTCAGTTTATTCTAAGTTACATGTCCCCCTGTGGGAAAGGCTACATGAACTTTTATAGTCACAAAGGTAGGGAAGCCATAAATCACGGGACTTACAGATATAGCAGCATAAGCGCTGGATAGCAGGGCTACAGGGAGTTGGAAAGTCTATAGTTTTCAATGCTGTAATGTTCTTAGCTTTAAGTGTGTTGGAAGCTAGGGATGTGCTCCATTTAACAATATAGTCCAAATGTCTTCTCTGTGCATCCCAGGATGTTGGTCAGATACAGATACTGGTGGTAAATGGATCTCAGGAGGAATAGTGACAGCATGAGTTAAATTTGGGTCCATACCTACAACACTCCATCTCTGTACATTTACAGTGCTCTGGTCAACCAGCCTGCACATAGTCACACACCTAGATAATAAGTACACAACAACACACAAGCACACGCGTGCAGAAGTGATGCTTTCTAAGCTCTTGATGTGTCAGAACTGAAATCAGAAGACCCCACACATGCAAAAGTAGTTCATGTGTATCTTTATACAAAGGCAACTTTGTCTTTGTTTGTGATGGATTTTTTGCTAATTGCCTCTATTGTACAGAATTTCAAGTTCTATAGTATCAGACAACTGCTAAAATCCCTATGGAGTTATGTTCTCAGCCAATTGTGCCTTTCTGTCAGACTCCTTGAGCCTCCAGAAAACACATGGAAGTTCAGGGGATATTAGAGGAAGTCCTCTGCTAATTTTAGGGCGCCTTGTTCTACGTTTTTGTCCTTTGTCTGACTTCTGTTAATTTCAAGAGACCATGGCAGCCTTGAACTGTTTTATTGTTTCTTTATTTTATTTTATTTATTATTTTATAGTTTGGAAAGACAGCAAATTCCTCCTCACATTGTGTTTCTCCATGCACACTTGAGAAGCTGGAAGTACCCTCAGGGGACAAGCCATGTAAACTCACTTGATTTTCTTCTCCTCTTTCATATTTCACATTCTTTCCAGTTTCTGCTGTCTTTGGATTTTTCGGCTATGCCTCTGGTACATGTTTACATCTTGGGCAAAGTTCAAAATTACTACTGGCAGATGGTGGACTTCTGAAGTAGTTTTCAAACTGAGCTTGTGAGACAGTCAACTCCAAGGACACCTGGTGCTAACTACCCACGAACACATCACAGCCCAGGATCAGAACTTCTCCATGGTAGATCTGGAAACCTGATAGTGCCAGAGAATCTATGCCCACCAACTAATCAGAAGACTTAACACATAAAACCCCAAAGCTATTTTATTACTTTTCCAAATAAGACAGACCTGGACCAGAGTCCTTGGAGCTGAAAGATCAGTCTTTTCCTGTAGGAAAACCTTCACGGGATGTCAAATTACAATGAGGAGTTTGTTGGGCATGAAATCTGCAAAGCAAAATTGGCTGCAAGTTTAATGAAATCAGTCTACCACAGCCATTAAGTGTTTGTCTCTACAATATGAGAAGGTGGGCAGTGCAGAGGCAGGTAATAGGAGGGTCCTCTAAGCTCATTGGCTGAGCTTTCCCTTCTTCCTCCAGCACACTCATTCAATGAGTTCTGTGGTAATCCTATCTCATGGCTTTTCATAACACTATTTATCTCCTGCATTTGTTATTTCAACTTTAGTCCTAACATAAATATCTCATCTCTTTCAATTCACAAACAGGTGAGGGCAGCTGGGTAGATGGGGTGGGATCTATTCTACCCATTTCCTGCTGTAATTTCCTTTTACATTCACACTGTCACCTCAAAACATAGTTCTTGCTACAAAGGATGTAAAAGTTAATTCACTCAGAAGTCAGATACTCAGAGCATCCACTTTGGAAAGCTCACAACTGCCTCTAGGTCTAGCTCCAGCTCCAGGGGCTCTGGCGCCCTCTCTGGCCTCCTCAGGCATTGCACTCACATGCACATACCCACACAGAGACACACGCCTATGTATAAAATTAAAAGCCAGTAATTAAAATGAATCAAAAGCAGGCACGGGTAGAGGTCTGATAAAATTTTCAAAGAGAGAGTCTGCCATTTGGGTTTGAAGGTTACACGGGACAATATGTGCCATGCTCTGAGCTCTTACTCCATGAGCACTTTGTCTCCTTCCCCTACTGAATGGACACAGTTGTTGAAGCATGCGTGCTCACCTTTGTTTTATATGTACCCCACACAGGGTTTTTACTGGCCAGAAAAATTGAGTCCTAGAATAAATCTTCAATTATAAGACTGAACGGAGATTAGAAAAGGAACAACAATAAAACAACCTTAGGTTTTGTAACTTTAAGGACACTAGTAACAGATCGTAAGGTTACCCTACGCATTAGTACTAATGCGTACTGCTCTGGCTTTTGTCCATTCCTGGGAGTTCCAAACCAAAGATCTCATGTACTGTTGGTGATGAAGTCAGATGCCAGTAGTGGCGGTGGATTGAAGCCAGACACAGGATAAAATCTTATTTTCTCTAACTGTCGTAGCATGCGCACCAGCATCAACATCTTCATGGAGTGTTCACGGCTCTCCCTACCAGGGTTGCCTTAGAAAACGAAGTGGGTACAGTGTGATACTAATGTGAGCGAGAGAGTTAGGCCTTCGCCAGGTGCCTGACCAGCCTGGACCAAGGCCAGAGTGTGAGTGCTCATGAATCTGGGTTGCTTAGCCTGTTGCACCTTTCTTCGGAATTATATGCTTAATTTAGCCATGGTTACAGAGGTTATGGCCGGAATGAATTGCTAGGGAATACATGGGGGCCAAGAAGGGGCTTTGGAAAGAGTTATTCGACAAGAATCACTTTGGAGCAGAAACAAAATAAACTGCTCCTCTGGGTCTTGTTTCTCTGTTAACAGAGATATGTTTCTATCTTAACATGGATAATCTCATCACTAACTCAATTATTTATATTAGGAAAAATCTCCATGCATAGAATACTATTGCATTAAAAATATATTTTAAAGCATTGAATGAAAACTCTGGAAATTTTGGGTGTGTCAATGAGCTTGTCCAGGCCTCAGTTTCCCCACTGTTCCAAGATGGCGTTTTCCCAGATGACCTCTACGCTCCCATGCTTCACTTGCAGCCATTCTCCGCTCATGCCCCGCGTTCCCAGGCAGAGTCCAACTGAGCAGATTGACAGCAGCAAACACAGAATCAAATTCCCATTTAAAACACAGGTCGTGTTATTTCGGTACCAATTACAAGGCTACGGATCAGGCTGAAAGGTGTTTAATACGCTGTAATGTTTAGACATACTTGGCTCCAACATTTATGAGGTCTGTTTGCAGCAACAAGAAGCATTCTCTCACTGAGCAAGTATGCAGGACTGCTGTAAAAACTGCACAGATGGGCCAGAAAGAACGCCTCCCACTGGCTACAGAAAACAGCAACAAGTGTTTTCGGCCCTTCTGTGGTTTTTTACCTGCTGACTAATCTCTCAACAGCCAGAGTCTGGTTTTATTTGGATCTGTGTCTATTGCTTTTTACTTTGTTTCAGTCACTAGGGCAGAGTATTTGTTAAAAAATGGAGTTTAAGGCCTTGTGTGACTATATTTTATTTGGGAGTCATGATTCTTTTCATTTTAATGATGTCAGTGCTGGAGCATGTTCCTCTTCGTGTCTTTTCAAAATTCCAACACAGCAGCTTTCTCGGCCAGTGGAGATCGTAAGGATCTTAGAGCACAGCGGAAGGTGGGAAGCAGGCATCTGCAAACCCAAACGACACATGTGCTTGAAATAAAGGCATCATGGCCAGGAAGAATCCATTTGACTTGGCGAATACAATGAATGCAACACATGACACCACACACACACACACACACACACACACACACACAAACACACACACACACTCAGATGCACAGAAGAGGGACAGAGACAGAGAACGAACTTGTGTATGTAACTTGGTTACCAGAGATGACAATTATTCAAGGAAGGAAAACAATTTAGGCCAAATGAATGGGGTTCCATTTAATTTCAGGAAGCATTTGGAGCATCCTTCTGGGGCTATGCTAGGTGATGAGGATCCAAAGATAAACAAAACCAGAGAAAATGAGACAGGAAGTATACCTCCACAGCAGGCTAGCATCCACAACCAAATGGATCAACAATACATGGATGGGACATGAAGGAGAGATAAACCAGTTTTTTTATGATCCCAAGTGTGGGATCGGGCTGGTCTTGTGAGAGAACAGGTGAGGTTAATCCACTAGAAGATCAACCACCTCGTGGGGGAGCTTGATTGTTGACAGCTGAAAAGATCCCGTAAACAGACTCTGGGAGGAGATATATAAATGAGCTCCATTGCTCCGCTTCGAGACGCTCCTAGAGAGAACCACTCGAGGGAAGGCTTTGGGGCTCTGGCTCCTGTTGAGGTTCCGGGTTCTGGTTACTCCGGGTTCCAGCAGACAATATCCTGCTCATTACGCTAGGAGAATCATTCCTTGGGACTGATATCCTTACGGTTTTGTTATTGTGTTCTATAATTATCTTTTCCTATTGTTTTGGTTAGTCATGTTAGAAGCGACGTATTCTCAGTTAATAAGTTGTAATAAAATATATTGGCTAAGAAAATTGAGCTTACAGGGTGGGGACTGGTTTTATTATTCCTTAAAAACTAAAACTGGCTTCTGAATATTTTATTTATTCTTTGAGAATATGATGCACGCATACAATTATTTCAACCATGTGCCCCCATGATAACTTCTGTAACTCTTCCAGATTTCCCACCACTGCGTACTCAGCTCCCACCATTAAGTTCTCTTTCTAAAGAAATAATCTTCCTAGGCAAATTAGTGTTGCAGTATATGCATGGGTGTGAGGCTGTTTAGTGATCATATTTCAAGCATAAGTGGGGCGTATACTGAAAGTTCAGAGTGCACGCACAATGTACAGCTTGTAGTGCAGTAGATAGAGCTGATAGAGTCCTGTATAGAGCACTTAAGGCCTGCGGCACTGTATATAACTCAAAGCACGCTGAAAAGAGCTCATACTGCCCTGTATACAGTGTAATGTCCTGTATATAACTCGGTGATCAATGTAGAGATAGTGAACTGTATAGATCCCATAGTGCTTTGAACTATATAGTACATAATCCTCTGTATACTGAATGTAGTGCCTGGTAAATGTATAATAGTGTCTCCTATAGCACTCATAGTGCCCAGGATTAATTAACACTGCCTGGTGCAGAAATCATATTTTCCTGTGTACAACACATAGTGCCTGGTATAAAACCCATAGTGATCTGTTTGTGCTCATCGTGAACTGTATGTAGCTTCAACTGCTCTATATAGACTTTGTAATCTCTTGAATACAGCACAGGCAACCCTGGATAGAGCTCATAATATCCTCAGAGATGTTCATAATGTACAGTATACAATACATAGTTCCCTTAATAGAGCTCACAGTGCTCAGTATAGACCTCATGGTGTCCACTATGGTCTTAAGAGAATCCAGCGTAAAGCATAAAATGTCTGATGTACAGCTCATACTGTCCCTTTAGGGAACTCATAATTTTCATTATAGACATTAAAGGGGCCTGAATATAGCTCACACTGACCTGTATAGAGCTTATAGGGTCAAGTATAAAGCTCAAAAATCCACAGATAAAGCTCATGGTACCCAATATAATACTGCATATTATATACTAGAACCCAGTATAGAGCTCTGAGCCTTGCTTGAGCTCATAGTGTCCAATATATAACACATAGTGCCCAGTACAAAGCTCACAGTGCACTGTATATAGGTCCTAGTTACATGCATAGTGGTCACAGTGCCCAGATTTGAGATCACAGTGCCCTGAAGATAAATCATTGGGTCTTGTACAAATTCATAGTTCCTTGTGTAGAGTCGACAGCAAGTAGAATCCAGGAAAGAATTCACAGTACGCTGTAGAGAACTCAGAGATCCTTGTTCAGGGACCATTAAGTCATGTGCCCTGTATAAGCTCATAGTGCCCTGCATATTACCCATAGTTTCCTGTATAGAGCACAAGTGCCATGTATGCAGTTCTTAGTGCCATTTATATAATGCATAAGGTCTTCTATGAAGAATGTAGCACTGTCAAAAAAAAAAGGCACAGTGCCCTGTGTAATGCTCACACTATCTTTTACAGAACACAAAGCCCTGAATAAAACTCATAGTGTCCTGTATAGAGTTTGTGATGTCCTGTAGAGTTCAGAGATGTCTATATAGAGCTCAAAGTAACCAGTAGAAAACTTACAGTGACCTGTATAGAGCTAACAGGACCCTATATGGAGCACAGAGTGTATTGTGTAGAGCTCACAGTGCCCTGTGTACAGCTCACAATGCCCTGTATAGATCTCATAGTGCCCTGTGTAGAACCCACAATGCCCTGTATAGAGCTCACAGTGCCCTGTATAGAGCTCACAGTGCCCTGTATAGATATCACATGCCCTGTATAGAGCTCACAATGCCCTGTACAGAGCTCACAGTGCCCTGTATAGAGCTCACAATACCCTGTATAGAGCTCACAATGCCCAGTATAGAGCTCACAGTGCCCTGTATAGAGTTAACAATGCCCTGTATAGAGCTCACAATGCCCTGAATTAAGCTCCGGGTGCCCTGTATAGATCTCACAGTGCCCTGTATAGATAACACAATGTCCTGTATAGAGCTCACAATGTCCTGTATAGAGCTCACAGTGCCCTGTATAGAGCTCACAATGCCCTATATAGACCTCACAGTGCCCTGTATAAACCTCACAGTGCCCTGTATAGATCTCACAATGCCCTGTATAGAGCTCACAGTGCCCTGTATAGAGCTCACAGTGCCCTGTATAGAGTTCACAATGCCCTATATAGAACTCACAATGCGATGTATAGAGCTCACAGTGACGGGTGTAGAGCTCACAGTGCCCTGTATAGAGCTCACAGTGCCCTGTATAGAGCTCACAATGCCCTGTATAGAGCTCACAATGCCCAGTATAGAACTCACAGTGCCCTGTATAGAGCTAACAATGCCCTGTATAGAACTCACAGTGCCCTGTATAGATCGCACAATGCCTTGTATAGAGCTCACAATGCCCTGTATAGAGCTCACAGTGCCCTGTATAGAGCTCACAGTGCCCTGTATAGAGCTCACAATGCCCTGTATAGAGCTCGCAATGCCCAGTATAGAGCTCAAGTGCCCTGTATAGAGCTAACAATGCCCTGTATAGAGCTCACAATGTCCTGTATAGAGATTACAGTGCCCTGTATACATCTCACAATGCCGTGTATAGAGCTCACAGTGCCCTGTATAGATCTCACAATGCCCTGTATAGAGCTCACACTGCCCTGTATTAAGCTCACAATGCACTGTATAGAGCTCACAGTGCCCTGTATAGAGCTCACAATGCCCTGGATAGAGCTCACAGTGCCCTGTATAGAGCTCACAGTGCCCTGTATAGAGCTCACAGTCCCCTGTATAGAGCTCACAATGCCCTGTATAGAGCTCACAGTCCCTTTTATAGAGCTCACAATGGCCTGTATAGAGCTCTCAGTGTCCTGTATAGAGCTCACAATGCCCGGTATATAGCTCACAGTAGACTGTGTAGCGCTCATAATGCCCCGTATAGAGCTTACAGTGCCCTGTATAGAGCTCACAATGCATTGTATAGAGCTCACAGTAGACTGTATAGAGCTCACAGTGCCCTGTATAGAGCTCACAATGCCCTGTATAGATCTCACAATGCCCTGTATAGAGCTCACAATGCCCTGTATAGAGCTCACAGTGCCCTGTATAGAGCTCACAGTGCCCTGTATAGAGCTCACAGTGCCCTGTATAGAGCTCACAATGTCCTGTATAGAGCTCACAATGCCCTGTGTAGATCTCACAATGCCCTGTATAGAGCTCACAATAGACGATATAGAGCTCACTGTGCCCTGTGTGGAGCTGATAACATCCTGTATAGAGCTCACAGTGCACGGTGTTGAGATCATGGTGCCCTCTATAGAGTTTACAATGCCCGGTGTAGAGCTCATGGTGACCGATATATAGTTCACAGTGTCCTATATAGAGTTCACAGTAGAGTGTATAAAGCTCACAATGTCTTTTAGGGAGCACACAGTGCCATGTGTAGAGGTCACAGTGCCCTGTGTAGAGCTTACAATGCTCTGTATAGAGCTCACACTGCCCAGTGTAGAGCTCAAAGAGCCATGTATAGAGCTCACAGTGCTCTGTATGGAGCTCACAATGCCCTATATAGAACTCACCAGGCCTTGTATATAGCTCACAGTACCCTGTATAGATCTCACAATGCCCTGTAAAGAGCTCTCAGTGCCCTGTATGGAGCTCACAGTGCTCTCTATATAGCTCACAGTGCCCTGTATAGAGCTCACAGTGCCCGGGGTAGAGCTCACAGTGCCCTGTATAGAGCTCACAGTGCCCTCTATAGAGCTCACAGTGTCCTCTATAGAACTCACAATGCCCTCTATAGAGCTCACAATGCCCTGTATAGAGCTCACAGTGCCCTGTATAGAGCTCACAATGCGCTGTATAGAGCTCACAGTAGACGGTATAGAGCTCACAATGCCCTGTATAGAGCTTACAGTAGACTGTATAGAGCTCACAGTTCCATGTGTAGAGCTCATAAAATCCTGTATAAACTCACAGTGCCCAGTGTAGAGTTCATGGTGCCCTATATAGAGCTCACAGTAGACTGTATAGAGCTCATGGTGCCATTATAGAGCTCACAGTGCCATTATAGAGCTCACAGTCTCATTACAGAGCTCACAGTGCCATTATAGAGCTCACAGTGCCATTATAGAGCTCACAGTGCCCTGTATAGAGCTCACAGTGCCATTATAGAGCTCATTGTACCATTGTAGAGCTCATGGTGCCATTATAGAGCTCACAGTGGCATTACAGAGCTCATGGTGACATTATAGAGCTCGCAGTGCCATTATAGAGCTCATTGTACCATTATAGAGCTCATTGTGCCACTATAGAGTTTAAAATGCCCTGTACTGACTTCACTGTGCCCATAGTGTCCCGGTCCAGACTATAGACTTCATAGTGCCCAATTCAGATCAAAGAGAACTTTAAAGAGCTCAGAATCCCGTATAGAACACATAGAGCTCTATATGTTAGCTACATCCCTCATAGTGCCCTGTACAGAGATGATAATGCCAAGTATTGTCCAGTATTGTGTTCATAGTGCCCTGTATTAAGCACATATTGCATCAGTATGGCTCTCACACTCCACCCTCATGGAGCTCAGAATGCAGGTTTTAGAGCTCACAATGTACCTGTGTGGAACTCATGGACCACCTCTATGGAGTTCACAGTAAACCTGTGTGGATATCATGACTCACCACTATGAAGCTCACAGTGCACCTATGCAGAGTTCATGTGGCACAACTATGGAACTCACATGGAGCTTAAAGTGTACCTGCATGGTGCTTACCGTGCACCTGTGTGGAGCTCACAGCGCACCTGAATAGAGCTTACATTGTACCTTTATGGAGCTTATAGTGCCGATGAGTAGAGAACATGGTGTTCTATGAGGCCTGGTGTATCTGCATATAAAAGATAGCACATCTGGATAGTGGGGGAGGAGGGGGCATAGTGCCCTGTATGGAGCATCAACCCCAACATAGGACTCAGGGAGTTCTTCATTAACCTCACAGGGCACCTTTGCACACTCTCAACTATACCCATAAGAAACACTGAAGAATGTTCTACATAGTCACCTTCACTGAAGCCATAGACCCTCTTGTGGGCCCATACTGCATCTGCCTCGAGCTGACCCAGCATCAATTTAGAGATGATAGGTGCCTATAGATAGCTCATCATGCATCTGCACAGAGGTCCTAGTGCCATATACAGCTCTGTAGTGCACTGTATAAGCCTGTACTATCCTCAGTAGAGCACAGAGTGCACCTGTGTGGAATTCATATTTCCATTTTATAGCTAGCACTGGACCTTTAAAGAGCTCATAGCGCTTTGTATAGACCCCAGAATAACTTGAATAAGTTCTAAGCACCCTATAGAGTTTTCTTTGTCTCTATAGACATGACAGTGCTTTGTACAGAGCTCAGGGTGCCCCATGAATGATCACAGCACACATGTACAGTAATGGCACACCAGCATTCAGACCATAACTCCCTGTGTACATAGTGTAGTGCCCTGTGCATACCTCATGGCATTCTCACAAACAGCTCAGTGTGGCCTGCAGAGATCTCAGACTGCATTTATAGTCATCTAACGGGACATCTTTTAGAGGTCACAGTGCCTTTATAGAGCCCTTGTATATAGGCTACAGTAGCCCATATCGATCTCACATTGTCCTGTTCTGAGCTAATGTTTTACTGAACATTCCTCATACCGCCCTGTGTGCTGCTCCTAGGGCACTTCATAGCAGTCACAGTTCCCTGTGTATAAGTCAGGACAATATATTGATATTTAAGTCTCTTGTGCACACCTCAAGGATCCTGTATTGAGCACATATTGTCTTGTTCAGAGCTCATGGTGCCCTGCACGGAGCTGTGTCTGGAGCCCACAGTGGTCCATGTGGAATTTGTGGCATTTTTAAAAAAGAGTCCGTAATGCTTTTTATGTAGTTTTGTTCACAGTGCATCTGCATGTACCTAGTACTGCCCTCAAGTAGGTCTCACAATGCCTCCTATAAGTGCACAGTACCTGGTAGAGGGTTCAAAGGACCCACAGAGAGTTCATGGCAGAGCTATATATGATGTTATTAGATTCGCATATAGCCTATGGGCATCCTCCTGCATACTTTAAACTACCTCCAAATGACTTAAAATACATGATAAATGTCAATGTAATATTAACATTTGTTATACTATATTGCCAGGAGATAATGACAAGAAACAGGCCTTGTATACTCAGTACAGGGACAGTTGCTGTTTGACTCTGTAGATGTGGAAGCCACATGCACACAGGGCCAATCGTACATTGGATATTTGAATATGGTACAGTTTGAAGATTGATAAACATTAATTTTATTATAACATATTTCTCATCTTTCTCATTATCTAGATATTTCCAGCTCATGCCACCTTTGGACCGTAGGAATCCTGTTTTAGTGGAAGAATTGTTATCAACTCAAGAATTCCATGAAAAGAGGCCCAGCATGTTTCCCATGATCCACACATCTCTGGGTTGTGGAGAAGGCAGCAAACATTAGCTCTGTATTTCCAGTTGAGCCATTGTGTATTTTCTTTAATTCTCCATGTGAAGCTAGTTTCCCCATAATTTTGCCTTCATTTCACAAGTTAAAGGCAAATTTGGGGTATAACATGAGGAAAACTAAGAATAAGACCCTGAACCCACGGTTGTTTATCAAGGTGTGTGCTTCTAGCAGCTTTTAGCGCAGTATTGGAGTAAAGCAAGGCCAAGACTTTGTACCTGCTGATAAAGACTGCTGCCTCATTCATTCTGCAACGTTTGGCAAAAGGGCCTCGTCAGCTTTTCAGGTAATTGACATTGTTCCTTTGAACAAAACATGTTTTAAATTACTCTTTTATAAAACGCTTTAACTGTATAACATATTTTTAGAGCTCCTTTGACGGATTGTATTAAACTTCATTTGACCTTTTATTGATGATTGGTGTTGCTCTTATGAATTTCAGTAATTGTTCTCTGTTGTAAATCAGGTTTGCTCTTGGGGGAAATCGGAATGGACAAACTGGCTGGCCTTTCGGTTAGTGCTGCAGACCGCTGTAATTTTTTTAATTCTAATTTCCAGATTAAAATGCTTTCTTTTTTTTCTCTGGACTGTTAAAGTCACCCTTTCTTGCTTCTGTCTGATGTGCATGTCAGGGCCTACAACAAGACTCTGAGTCATGAAAGGCCTCGCAGGTTTCCACAGACCGAGAGTACCTAGAGATCTGAAGAGAGGTGCATTGCTAATGTCCGACTGCCATTTTGGACCTGGAAAATGGGAGTTGTTAAGGTGAAAGGTCAGTGAACCGCACATAAGAGGATGCAGTGTGACATTCAGCTTAATAAACAATTCAAGAGATGATCAGAAACTTCTAGGCAGGAACATCATGGCAGCTGATTTAGACACACAAAAGGTGCTCGACTCTTTGGTCTTACTGCAAATAGCTGAGGTTGCTGGACTCGGTCATCTAAAGGGAACTGCCATTCTATTTTCAAGACTGTTAGCCACGTCGTAAAAATAAGAGCTACATCTGAAACACAGTGTTAACATGTGAGGCCATGTGGAATCTAACTGGTGGGCCTCAGTGCCCTTAGCACTGTAAAAAGGGCTTATGGTTCCCAGCAGTCACTGTGGATGAGGCATCTCACCTCTTGGACATGCCACATTGATGACTTTAGTGGGATAATGTTCTGGAAGCCTTAGAAGTTGTCCTGATAGTCTTGATTTTTGCTCTTTCCCACTGTCAAGCAAGCATGTCACTATTCCCACAGGACAGAGAGGAAGAAAGGCAATGCCTGGCGGCCTCTTCAGAACATTGGGCTCCGAGTCCCCAAGCCAATAAAGGATCGATCAGAATTTGACGAAAGACAAAAGATTAAGAGAGAAATCTTAGAACATTCCCCATTTTTTTCCCTTTTGAACTTATAAAATGATGGTCTGGGCTTGAGGGTGGGTGAGGCATGGAAGCCTCTTGACCTGAAGAGAGCTGAAAGGCTCAGTGCCAGCTGTTAATGTGCATGGAGGCAGCAAGAGAGGCCTGTGGAACCCTAGGACAAAGTTCTGGTGAGACGATTCGGCAGCCTAAGGCACTTGCTGCTAAGTCTAACAAGCTGAGCAACGTTCCTGGGTTGTTCTCTGATCTCTACATACATGTTACGGTACGTTCATGCTCTCCCTAACACACAAAAATAAATAAATAAACAAAATATCATAACAATGAAAAATAGAATACAGATGTCAAATCACAGGGCAGCATGTGGACCCCAGAGAACAGTGATTTTAAGTTAGACAGCCGAGGGCTGGCATATAAAAGGTCAGAGTAGGAGGATTTGCACACTTCGAGTACTAGAATAACTCTCACACCCGAGTGACACAATGCCACCAGACCCAAAGTGGAGAAGAGCCTCAAATAGGAGTGTTTGTGGACATCAAGCGATGGAGACCCAAGAGGAGGCTGAGCATCTGAGAGAAAGCATAGTGCGGGTCACATAATGCTCACTAAAGCCCATAAAATAGATACTGTTTCTATTCTCTCTCCTTTACAGAGAAAATCCACAGCATAGAGAAAATAAAAGATTTATCAAAAGCCATGCAGCAAAGGAGAGAAGGTTCTAAACCCAAGTCTTCCTGCTTTCAGACAGTACTCCAAAGCAACTGCCAGTGCCTTGAGCGTGCAGCATTTGCTCCTAAACTCACTGTAGAGTTGTGAGTTATTGCACACTTTTTAGCTTGCTTCATACAGATGAAAAAATACTAAAGATTTGCACAGTCTGAGAAGAATATTCATTTTCTTTTAAGGCTTTAGAGTGCCATTATTTAAGCAGCACAGTAGCTTTGGCTTTACGGCTCCTTTAATTATCACCAGCTCTGATAATAAATTCATACTCCATCAAATCAAAGATGGACACTTTCAATCTATACAACTACAAACATCCGATGAAAGCTTTCCAATACACGCTCCCTGACCCAAGCGAAACACGCTCACATGGTGCTTCAGTGAACAGATGGAAGGGAGAAACATGAAAAGGCAAGGCAAACTGGGTGAGATGCAACAGAGCACTCGTTCATAGGAAAGTCAGGGCTAGCAACGTGCTGTTTCACAGATCTCTGGGGCAAGGCTGCTTTTCCCTCCCACCCCTGAGCCAGTCCTGGACAGACGCTCCCAGTTCATGGTTCCAAAGAAGCCCTTTATTCCAGGGAACAGAGGAAAATGGGGTACGGTCTAGAGAAAGGTCAGACACTGCCACCAGGCTCTCTGCATTTCATCTCAGTGCCTCCAATTTGGGGACGTGAGCACACTTCACTACAAAGAAAGCTCAGAGTATGCTCAGTTCTAGGCAGCCATTAGCTCTGCTAGAAATTCTACTCCTGTGGAAAATGGAAAGAGACAAACGCCAAACGCGGGGATGCTTGTGCTGCCACTCACACCACACGTGCTTCCCCCACTCCACCGTGAAACCCGTCTTCGGCTTCCAGGATCTTCAAAGCCATCCCAAAGGAACAACTCAGCCCACAACTTATCAAACGGACTGTGTCTGTCTTAGCACCTAAGCATATGCGAGGGGAGCAGTGTATGAACATTGTGACTGCTCATGCAGATTCATAAACACATAATCACACACAAACCCATAGTCGTACATGTATGTGTGGTTGCATGTGTGTGCAGGTGCATGTACATGTGTGTGCACATGTTTGTGAAGGCCTGAGCTTGATTTCTGGAATCTTTCTCAGTCACTCTTTTACCCTATTCTTTTGAGGTCGTGTCCGTAAAAGCCAGAATTGGCCTATGGAGCTACTGTTACCAGCCAGCTTGATCTGGGGAGAGGGGTGGGGGAGGGGTTGGGGCCCCTATCTTCAGTTTCCAAGGATGAAGCTGCAGGTGGACCTACCAACCCCCGCCCCCAGCACTTACGTGAGATCTGGGGAGGACCTAAATTCCAGTCTTTATGCTTGCAAAGCAAGCACTTTAACCATACAGCCATCTTCCCAGCCTGATTTTTGCCCTTATGTTCTTGTTACTATCAAGTATTAATTATATATAAGAGGATTCATTACAGCATTTCCACACATGCACACAATGAGCTTTGACCACATTGACCCGTTGTCCTCCCTTGTCTCAGTCCCACCCCTACCAACCCACTTCCTCTGCCAACTAGGCCTTCTATTTTTTGAATATAAATATTCATAGAAGCTTTATTCTTTTCCAACGTATATGTTTATTTTATTATACATTAATAAAAAAAAACTATATACAGCAGGGAGAGCCATGTGACAATCATGAGTTATATAAATATTACATTCATAGTGATTTGGCTATTTGTATTTGTCAAACTTGAAACAAACATCTTTCCTATCTTGTTGCATCTAAATTTCTGAATGAAATTCAATATCTACCACATCTCATCTCTATTAACTTAAATCCTTTATCTTGATCTAAAAAGATCTTATCCCCTTACCAACTAAACTTCATTGTAAAACTAAACTATGTGGTCTTCAACACCCGCCCCCCACCCCCCCCCCCCCCCCCCCCCGTGCTCAGAGACTTGAGAAGGAATAAAACATAAATGCCTGAGTGAACTAATAGTGCAGGTTAGCAGCTTCTAAAATGAAAATAAATAAATAAATAAATAACTGTGACAGTTTACTGCCTGAACAGTCACTTTCTATTTTTTTCTTTATTTCTCAGTGAGTTTTATTAGGGTTATTTACAGGACCTATTTTGAAAAGACCACAACACACACACACACACACACACACACACACACACACACACACACACACACACACACACAATTGCCCAAATGTATTAGACATAAAAAATATAGAAAAAACATCAATGTGTAATTCAGTAAGTTATCTGCTATGGATGGAAAGTTTGGAGCCTTTTCTTCAAATTTGTGAGTTCATCCCTGTTGTAAGGACACTTGGAGCAGGGACCACTGCGAGGTGATTAGATGAGAGCAGACCCTTCCTAGGTGTGGTCAGTATACTATAAGAGGCCCGTGAAGTTACCTGGCCCTCTGCCCTAAGATTGAATGGTGTTATAAAAACCTGAAAGGTTTAAGAACTCAACATAAAGTGAATGCTATTTGCCTGGATCTCGGGTCAAGAAGTTGCCTAGGTGAAGCTGCTGTGAACTCCATCTGCCACCTTCCCCATGAACACTTGAATCCTTTTCAAAGATAACCATGACTCTGCCTTGTCATAGCCTCTAACATGTTATCAAGAATGCCACACTTCAGCTCTTCTGTGTCTTGCAAAGGCCATGTATAGAAGGTTTGGCCACCCACTTGGAACCAATGAGATGAGATAGAACCTTTAGGAGGAGGAGCCAGTTGAAGGAAGTTAGGTCAACAGGGGTGTGGCTTTGCAAGAGATACTGAGATTTCAGCTTCTTCCCTCCCATGTCTTTGCTTCCTGACCATGATAAGGTAAGGAGCTCCACTCTACCTGGTTCTGCCAATCATGATGTTGCAACTCACCATAGACCCAAAGCACCAGAGCCGATCAATCAGTCAAGGCTTGATACCAGGACCCCAATTAAAGCTTCCTTAAAAGGTTTATTACCTCTACTTTTTTTGTCCCAGCAATTGAAAGCCAACTAATACAAGAGTATCTTTTGTTTTGTTTTGTTCTCTTGTGGTGTGAGAGACTGGATTCAGGGCCTCACACATGGTAGGAAAGCACAATCCCACTGAGCTAGAGCCCAGCTTCAAGACTGGTGTTTTGGGGTAGAAAATTGGGACTCTCACCAAATTGTTCCTCCAACCCACCTGTGAGATCCTGAGCAAGCTATTGACCCTGTTATATGTCTTTAGACATTTTAATTTCATGCGTGCACACACACATACACACACACACACTATACACACACACACACACACACACACACACCATGAGTGTATCTACATAGATAGATGATTTATATGTAATGAGCTTGAAAATGCATATTGTGTATATAATGAAAATCTTCAATGAATTGGTGTTTAAAGGCTGTTGTTTTTTTTTTTAATTGTGGATAATGATGGAATATTTTGTTGTTGTTTGGTTTGAGTCCTCAAGCTCTTTCAGATATAACCTAATTAGATAAAGTGACTAAAGTTGCTGCATATGCATCTGAAATAAGGTCTGGTCCATTTAAAAGTAGAGTAATAAGTCTGATTTAATAGCATCACTCTCAAGGGAGAAAATTTTTATGCTGAGTGCTCCAGAAAAGGACTGTCTGAGTCTGAGGTTGGCTTTGGATAGACCACCTTAATTAAATGCCTGGTATCATTTCACCATTAAAGTGCCCAAGCATGACAAATACCTGCTTTGTTACACTAGATAATTAAATTGTGTCAAGACCAGGATGGGCTTCACAAAGTAGTGTCAGTGGTTTTTATCTCCTGCTCCCAAATGACAAACTTTTGTCTTTCCAAAGTGATGTGGGATTTGTAAGAAATCCTTTCTTCAGAGAGGCTCTACGAGTTGAAGACTTGACTCAGAATTCCCCGGAACCTCCCAGGGTGGAAAGAAAGAATGGATTTCTAGACGTTGTCACCTGTGTTCCACATGCACACCATGACACTCCTCCTCAGTGTGATTATTTTTTATAAAAAAAAATTATAAAGTAGTGTTTGGAAAAATTAGCTTTGTCTCTGATCTTTGTTTTTCAGTTTTTTTAAAAAAATGTAGCCAGTTTTATAGGTTAAATTACGCATTCTGGAACATACTGGCTTTTCTGATTCACTGTGCCCTTGTGGAGGCACAGGGTGATGGCGACAATGGTTAAGCATCCTATTGGACCAGAGGGGCAGAGAACAGCCTTTGCTTTGATAAGCAGGCTCCCAAGAGACTGCCTTTCTACCCATGTGTCAGCTTGTTTCGTTGCTGGTGCCTTTCTGTGTTTTCTGTTCAGTCATTATTTCATGGTGCTTTTGTGTCTGGGTCTTCATTTTTGGAATCTCTCTCTCTCTCTCTCTCTCTCTCTCTCTCTCTCTCTCTCTCTCTCTCTCTCTCTCTCTCTCTCTCTCTCTCTCTTTCTCTACCTCTTAGAAAGAATCCTTTCCTCTAGAATACTAAAATAATGAGAGATCTATGAAAGTCACACATCAAACATATAAATAGATAAATAGCCTATACAATTGAACATCTGAATGACAGGGTAATTAAAACCTGGACAGAGCCTAGTGTCTCTCAGCAAAAGCAGGTAAGATTACTGAAGACCCCACACACTCTGGACACAGGACTTGGAAGAAGTGAGCTGCAATGGATCTAGAAGCCCTTTCCCTAGGGACTAGATCTCATAGTATCAGAAGGAGGCATGTAAGCTACCAAAGAAAACAGGCAGTCCTATGCAGCTGTGATCCCTATAAACTACAGCAATGGCCAGCATGGCAAGATGTTCTGAAAGCTGCAACAGTGGCATGTATGTCCTGGAGGTAACCAACAGCCACCTAATTGGACTTAAGGCCTGCCCAGTAAGAGAAAAGTCATGTCTGTCAAATTAAACCTAGCCAACTATCCAGGCTGGCGAGGCCATAGACCCCAGAGAAGAACCTATTACTGCCACTTTCCTAAAGCACGGTGGTTCCTAACTGTACTCTACCTACTTATCCTTAAACCTATAGATAAGTGTAACTCTCTCCCCTCATCAAGGAGGCCTCTTTTGCATCAGACAAAGACCATAACAGAAAGCCACAAATGGTCAAAATGCATTGACTGTGGGATGCCTGCCCCTGATTGATACATTTATAACGCAAGACCTAAACCTAAGCTTCAGGGAACATCATGAAAGAGGGCATGGGAAGACTGTAAGAGCCAAAGGACCTGGACACCTCCCCTGAGGTAGTTCTGTCATTTAAAAAGACAGAAGAGAGGATGAACATTAGGGGAGAGAAGAGGGGGTGAATCAGGCAGGAGTGAGGAAAAGGGTACATGTGATCAAGCTACCTTATATGAAATTCTCAAAGAATCAACAAAAAAATTCTAGTATCTATTTTTTAAAAGTTCAAGAATAGCAAATCTTGACACATTGTGTCTTGCTCATGAGATTATCAATTGTGTGGATCCTGTAGATAGTTCATAATTACCTATTAGAGGACCCAGCAACTGGAATCTTGGCTATAGATCTAAAAGAACCGAGCAAGTGTCCTAATAAACACTGGCCCAAAAAACCTTTCATAACAATCTTGTTCCCAGGAGTCAGAAGGGAGAAAGCCAAGTATCTGACAATGAATAAACAAAGGAGCACACATGAAATATTTATCATCCACAAAAACAGGGAAATCAGATATGTATTGTAGTGCTCAGGACCACTGAAGACAGGCTCAGGGAACTACTGCTTTAGGGTACCAGTGGTTCTACTTACATGAGAGTAGACTGAAAGACTCAGCAAAGTACAGATGGCCAATTTCCGAACCTGACATGGGTCCTGATCGCACTTCCTTGTGAGTGTACTGAGCAGCACTGAATTACACTGAGCAGCACTGAATTATGTACAAGCTTCAAAGAGTTAACTGTACATTGCCTACACTTCATATCAATTAGAAAAAAGAATCAGAAGTCATGCCACAGTTGCATAGTAAATAGGCACAGATTCAAGAAGAAGTGAAGGATTCGGCCATTCTGGTGATTGGCTCCACCTTATACTGTGGACTGTCTTTTCCTGACCAGTCCTGTGTGCACAAATCCCCTCAGTGAAAGGATGGATAAAGAAAACGTGGTACATTGACACAATGAAATACTGCTCAACTATTAAAAATGAAGACATCATGCAATTTGCAGGCAAATGGATGGAACTAGAAAATATATCATCCTGGGGGAGGTAACACAAACCCAGAAAGACACACATGCTATTTACTTACTTATAAGTGGATACTAGCCATATATAGGATAGGATAACAATACTACAATCCACAGAGCCAAAGAAGCCAGGTAATGAAGATGGCCCAAGGGAGGATATTTGAACCCCCTCAGAAGGGAAAATAGGATAGACATGGGAAGTGGATGAAGAGAAGGAACTGGGTGGAAGAGAGTGTGGGGAGCGTTGGGGGGCAGGAATCAGATGTGGGGAAAGCGGGGATGAGATGTGAGAGAGCTGGAAGAAAGAAGGAAAACTGGAAGGAGGGGCATCTCTGGAGACCTGGGGCAGGGTAGGCTCCTGGGAGGATATGGGGTGACTTTAGCTGAGATTCTTAGCAGCAGAGGCCATGGAAACTAAAGAGGCCACCTTCTAGCCAGGTAGGACTGCCAGTGGGGTGAAGGGGATACCAACCCAACCACAAAACCTCCGACTCAAAATTTACCCTGCCTACAAGATATATGGGTATAAAGATGGAACAGAGATTGAGGGAACAGCCAGCCAATGACCGGCCCAACCCGAGACCTGCTCCATGGGATGATGCCAACCCCTGGCACTGTTACTGATACTCTGCTATGCTTGGAGACAGGGTCCTAGCATAGCCACTCTCTATTTGATTCTTTCAGCTTCCTTGTGGAATGAGACCTGTCATTCCATGACTGACTCACATCACTTAGGGCACTATTCTCCAGGATCCTCCTCCTTGAAAACATTTCATTCAATTTATGGCTGCATTTTAACTCCTGAACTAAACTTCATGCTGCTTAAACACTCAAGTTGTTACCCTGTCTTTTTCTTCATGGAGAGGTCCTCTTCCCTGCATGACATGCACAACTAGTCATCCTTCAGGTCAAATATTATTGTATGTTAAACCTCCCTAAGTCCTCTAGGGTGAGTCAGCCCTTCTATGAGCTTTCAGGCCCTCAGTAGCACAGTACCCTGTTAGAACTCCACATTTTACTACAACTCTAGTCTGTGAGCTCCCTGATGTTAGGGGCCAACATCATCATGACAGCCCCGTGACTATTTCAGTCTCCGCAGTGAGTTACATTCTAGAGACTCACTGTATGCAGCAAGCACCCAATACATGCCTGTTTAGTTCACAGGGATGACTAAGGACCACTTTCCAACTTGCTACTTCCATTTCCCCCTCCTTTTCTTTGAGCCCAGTTCTGGATGCCATCAAGTACGCTCACTAACATTCTCTCTGTAGGGGATCAGCCGTGGGCGGTAAGACACAGAAGGCAGTCTGTGCCAAGTCTCTGAGGCTATATCAGATCTCCATGCTTCCTTCCCCAGGGTGAGGGAGCAGGAGTCATAGGGCATCTACTTCAAGGTCTTTGAGACTAGAAACGTATGGGACAGCGGGGACCCATCACTTACCCAGAAAAGCTGAAATAGCATTGACCCAAAACATCCCAAACCCAAGAGGCTTGGGCTCAAACAATGGGCACTGGGAAAGCAATGCTTCAAATACTGTCAATGAGCTCTGATTTCAGTGAAGCTTTTGCCCTTGGCAAGCAGGGCAAGGTTAAGAGAAGGGTGGATAATGACACGTGATTGAATCAGGTGCTGGGACTTAAAAAACTACTCACCCAAAAGAAACATGGATGCCCAACACGGCATATGATAAAGGATCTTTTAATCATCCCTGGAAGGCCATGGCTGGAGATGCTGGTGCTCCAGAAAGCAGCAGGCTCAGATGATTCATATGTTGGTGCCTGTGTGGGAACACACTTCTTTTAGAGAGAAGAAATATGTGGGGACATGCTTCTGTTAGAGAGGAGAAATGGGACTGTTCTGTACGGAGGGTGAGAACCTTCCCTACTGGCAATATTTGTCCCCACACCTCATGTACCACCCTACAGCTTGCCCAAGGACAGTGTGGGTCTATGGCTCCCCCACACGATTTACTCCCCTTCTGGAACCCACTGAAGCTCTTACCTTACTCATTGGGAATGTGTCACCCTGACTCCCACTGCACTAAATATTTGTGATCACATCAGGTCAGGCTGAGACTCTTCTTTCTATCCAAGAAATAGGGATATCTCATAGTTCAATACAGTTACAGCTTCAAAGTAAGCCCCTGTCATGAGCAGTATTCCATCTGGGAGCTGCTCATGCAACAGCTCGCCCGCCACCCATTCATGTATGTGCAACTGTGTCAGGTCGGCTCTGGAACTCCAGTCCCCACCTCAGCCATCTGAGAGCTGAGCAGTGCATTTCACAGCCATGGCTTCTGAGGTCCACTACTATGCATGGTGGGCATCTTTTTCAGTGAATTTTATGAGGCCAGGACTTGGGTTTACAGAGAATTCTATTACCATGTTTATCGTGTTTATTGCAGAATTAGGAATGCGGTGGAGACAAGATTTTTTTTTATAAAAAAAAACAGTTAATCATAATTTTCACCATTTTTTTTCATTTTTTCATTAGAGATAGCATTGTCAAATTGATGATGAGCCAAGATATCTGTGCCAACCCTTGGATACATCTTTAGATCCAAGCTCCTAAAGTGTCACAGAGGATCCAAAGAAGGATCTTTGCCTTCTTTTTGTGGTTCAGCAGGTGCCACAAACTGACCGTGCACCCTCACCCCAAGGCTGGCAAGAGTCCATCCTGAGCCCCACCCTCAACACACCGGGCTGTGGGGTCTCTGCTGGCTGCAAGAGCTCAGGGGAAGGAGTCTTCCACACTTGGGGAAGTTGGTCCTTCTCATTCAGCATAGGCTGCCTATCCCGGGTGTAGGAGAAGCTTGACATGATATCCACTGCCTGGCTCTGGTTATACCATTTCTGTGTGGTCCCTTTGTTTTCTTGGGTATTTCCAGATATGTCTGCACACCTAAATAGGCAACGCCTCAGGCCCATACCTCAATCTACGTTATATTTTTTTATTCTTTTTAGAGATTTATTTTTGTGTGTGTGTGTGTGTATATATATATATATCATCTGTCTGTCTATTTATCTTTCTTTCTCTCTTTCTTCTTCTCTTCCTCCTATTACTTTTCATGAGGAAATAAATACAATCTATCTTTGTCCTAGATAAGACACCAACAGACCAAAGAAAAAGAAATGATCCTGACTAGGCAAAGCTCTCAGCTGGGGAGTTAATTGGTTTATTGGGATTTCTTCATGAGCTTGGGTGGAAAGTTATTTACAGGTGACTCCTGGGCAGTTGTATCACTGAGAGACCCAGTCACAGTGTGGATGACAACTCAGGAAAGCCGCATTACTGGAGCGCCCAACCTTAGCCAACCTGCCACCTCCTATATACTCTGGTACCCCATAAAGTTATGTGAGGCTGTGCAGGATCACCTTCAGCTGTGAGTAGGGAGAGAGCGATGGCCGGAAAAGAGGGTGAGGGCCTGATTACCCTCCCTTGATATTTATAGGCCTGAAAGCCTAAGCATCTCACAGCTGCTTTGACTCAAGATAGTGAGGGCCTGATGAGTTACACACAGACACACACACACAGAGTTTATGAAAAACACGTCACTTGCAAGGCTCTCGTGCACCCTTCAGATTCATCTGTCCTCCTATTCCAGACTGCAGTCACTCTGGGTGGCTGGCCTGAGATGCTGCTTTAGCAAGGCTCTGATGGCTCTTGTCAATCAGTGAAAGTCAGAGCCATCAAGATGAAGAGTTAGATGTCCTTCTACAGGGGACCATCCTGGCCCGCCTGAAAATTCTTTGGCTCTCCTATGATAACCTGTGGCTGAATTCTTTCGTCACTAAATTCCAGGTGTGTCTTTGCTCCTCGTTCAAGATGCCCACACTGAGACTCCCTACACTTAACTTCATGAACAGTCTGTCATGTGCCATCTGTCTAGACTTCCCTTGTTTCTCCCTGTGTTGTCTGTCTTGGTTGAGACAGTCTGAATCAGTCTGGATATGGCTCTAGGAAAGAAGCCTTCAAAACAAGAGTCTGAAACCAGGTTGGTCACGTATTCAAGGAATAAAACACAGTGAGAAAACCATAGTGGCCAACCAAATGAAATATGCTGAGGTGAGGAAAAGAAGGTGTGCTGATGGGAGTTCCTGGAGTTCTGACCCTGATTCTTGTGGAAAAATAAATAATACGTATGAAGGAGACACCAGGGTTCTTCTTAGAACTTGGAGACTGCATTGTAAAAAGAAAAGGAACTACCCTGGGGGCACAATGGAGGACACACCAGAAATCCTAAGATCTGCCCCAGTGCTTCCACTGTGCCCCATAAAGAATAGGACCATCCTCACTTCCCTCCTCCTCCCATCCCAGGAACAAGATCTCATCTATCTGAAAGCCTTCAACTGCATAGCAAGTACCTCATGAGATGATGATCTTCCTTCCTTTCTCTTAGGACCACATTCAAGGTCATCAGCCTGTCCCAGCTGGCCCAGCATTCTCCTAGCTTTAACACTGAAATCTCATAGGGAAGGGATTGAGAGAGTCCCTTCCTTAATTGTCAACATACTAGGACAACGGTTTCCCTCCCCATATCCAGCATCTTCTAACATGTTTCTAGACCCAAAGATCAGTTGAGCATCATGCAGGCCAGGTGTGAAGGCAAAGACCTTGCTTTGGGAGAGGGCAGTTTCTCACTGAAGCTGTCGACTGTGTTAATCTTTTGTCTGTCAGAGAAGGAATTCCGCAAACTTGGGAAGTAAGCTGCGCTGTTCCAAAGTTAGTTGGATATCTTAAATTGATGCAGTGATCATTGTTTATACTGAAGAGCTTCCATGCTGATGTTTTCAGGGTCAGGTGAGTCCTAGGCTGAGCAGGGCCAAGTTCGTGAGTTTCACAGCAGAAGCGAGTTGATGCTCCCAAGGACACGGAGAGCAAGGATGTTTATTGGGAGGGATGGCTAGCTGGGACGAGGCTCATTTTCCCAGGCTTATCAACTCCCGAAGCAAAGACTGAAGATCTTAGGCATCTAGCAGTGTTCATGGGGCACAGGAATTTATTGGAGATGCAGGAAGGAGAAGGAATCAGAAGAATGGAGTCTGAAACTCCAACAATACCTGGATCCCTTACTGCAAATGGAGGAGAATCCTCCCCACGCAGAATGGATCTGCCCCTCAGTCAGAGCCAAAGCATTTGGAGGAGCACAGAAAAAAAAAACAGAAAGAGAAGGTCTGCAGTGGGCATGGTGGAGCCTCGAAGAAAGGCTGCCAGAAGCAAAGCATCAGGATTCTGATTGATGCCAGAGTAAATTCTGTGTGACAGACCCCTCTCTAATGCCAGTCACTCCAAAACAGCACATCAGGTGCCACAAACACTGGTGGGAGACTTCAGAGCTGCTGTGTCCTCAGCTTTGGACTGTGCACAGCTGGCCTGGGAATCTGACTGGCATCCAGGGCCCAAAGTTTCTGCAAGTTTTTGTTTTTTGGTTTCTTTCTTTTTTTTCTTTCCTCTCCCACATTTTCTCCATGTACTTTTCCAGTAGGTCATAAGGTCTCTACTGGAACTATACTGAGTTCTGCAAACAGCTGCAGTGTGGGTAATTGCTGGGGGCAGAGGTGGCTCCTATTTGTTTTCACAGTATTTTATGGGGGTTCAGATTCTGTGACCACTTGTGGGTCCTGCAAGTGTGTAGGACCAGCTGAGCCTTCTGTTTATTTTTGCCCTTAGGTTACAATCCTCTCTTCACACCTGTAAGTTCCATTGATGGAAAAAGATGTCTTTAAAAAAAAAAAAATCTGGAGAGATGCAGAAGCAAACCCTGTATTTGGGTCCCTCCTGAGCACCACACTGAATGTGTGCAAATAAAAATGTGTGTCGGCGGGCCCAGCTGTAACAAGCCCCCCTTTCCTTTTCTCAGATTGTGGTTCTCTCCCACACACTTGCTGAGGTGCTGTTCACACCCTCATCTTGTTTCGGCAACCAGGTAGCCAGTCCACAGATGGTTGTGTCACTACCGAACAGCTAAGGACTTTTCTTTTCTCTTAGCCTTCATAAAGCAGCGCAGTATGGCACATAGTGATACAGCGTTCTCATCATATGACCTGGAAGCACTCCGGAGATGACATGACGTTTGTAGGCAGAACTATGGTGAGCAAGGGCTGGAGGTGGAGGTCAGTGGTAGAGCTCTAGAGTGCCTGCTTCCTATGCCTGAGGCTCTAGTTCGAATCCCTACTACTGCAGAAAAGAGGGGGCTACTGCAGAAAGGGATGGGGTGTTAGGGAGTAGGGGGAGATGATTTGGTGGATAAGAGTATTTGCTCAGCAAATATGAAAAACTGAGTTTTACACATAAGCAAACAAACAAACAAAAAACAAAAAACAAAAAGCCAGGCATGCATGTGACCCTAGCATCGAGGGACAGAGGCAGGGGATCCTAAGAACTTGCTGGTAAATGATCTAGTCAAAATCTTGAGCTTCCAGATCAGTGAGAGACATTGCCTCAAGAAAGTAAGGTATCTAATGTTAGAGGAAGATGAGGAAGATGCCCTGTATACTGCTCTGGCCTCTGCACGCATGCACACTAAAATGCACATGTACATACACACACACACACACACACACACACACACACACACAAACACACACATACACAAACACACACACACACAAACACACACATACACAAACACACACACACACAAACACACACATGTACCTCTTGTCCCCATTCCTATAGATCTCTTCTCCTGGGCCCAATGTGGTTTTGGAGCTAGCATTAGGCTCATATTTTTTAGTGTTTGGGACCAACTGTGGCATTTGCTACCATGTGAAGTTTCCTACCTTCAGTCTGTGTCCAACTAATAATAGAGGTTGGGATATAAGAACATATATCATCAGCAAGTGGTCCCCCCCCACCCATGGGTGCTTGAGAATCACTCCAGTATTTCACAGCATGGTGACCTGCGGTGGGGCATCTCTGAAATACTTATTAATTTACCTCTCTAATCATCAGGCTTGCCGGCTACACAAGCCCTCAGAGGGAAGCCTCCTTTCTACCTGTCAGGGCTCTGTGCACTTGAGCGCACGTATGAAGGAGCTATTATGAAGAAATACTTTCTAGGTCTGAAGGTGCTGTAGGGAAAACGAGGGTCTGGGAGCGTGGTGCTGGAGTCGCTTGAAATGCAGGCTCAGGAAAGCAGCCCCAAGGAAGTGATTTCTGACTTTAAAAAAGGGCGTCATCAAAGGAAAGTGGGTGCCACTACAGACTGAAATCTGAACACCAAAAATACCCCATGTTTTAAAGCCTGCATCCCTACACAACTGCAGTTGAAGAGAGGCCTGTGGGAAAAGGCAAGGAAGAGAAATGAGGCCCCGTGGGTGGGACTCAGCTAATCTGATTGAGGTCTCATAGGAGCATTTTTTTTTTACTACCTTATTTGAATTATTTTATCTACCACCCTTCTCTACCCCAATCCCTCCCAACACCCCAGCACCAGGTAGGAGAGACAGAAGGTTAGTGGGGAGGGGGAGGGGTTGAGATCTTTGTAGACTACTTCCTGCTCATTGATTTCCTTGGGATCAAGTCCAATCTTCGTCTCATCAGAATATCTCCAATTTCTTTTTGTCTCTTTTCTTGCAACCACCTGACAAGCCAGCCAGCAGCAGCAGCAGGAGCAGAAACCAGCAGAAGAGACAGCTATGCATCCTCTCTTAGGCTCTTAGGGCGCTGGTCTATTTTAGACCCTCTCGAGAGTCCCCAAAATTAAACCGTCTTCAGCTGACTGAATCACACCCCTGCCAGAGCACATGTGAGGCACAGCCTGCTGCTGTGGGCAATCTGCTTCAGATTGCCCTATATCCCACACCTGGGACTAAAACCAGAACAGGTTTGCAAAACATAACTGGGTTCTTAAAGACACCAAAAGTCTCACTACATGGCCCACGTAAGAAAAGGAAGAGACACAGGAATAAAGCCCACCCAGAGAAGAGGCCACATCAGAATAGCACAAGATAGCCACTTGAGTGCTAAGAGAAAGTTCAGGGGGGAAATAAAGTTGAATCTACCAGCACAGTGACGTTGTGCCTGATCATAAAAGAAGGGGTGAAGTCAGAGCCAAGTGCAAGAACTTGGGCATCTAACTGTCAGAGCACAAAAATGTGATAACCACCCTGCCTGTGGCACGTCACTACAGCAGCCTTAAACAAGTCTACAGAGATGGCCATGTAAACCGGGATCTCAGGTCAGCAACAAGTCACTTGTCGTTTCCAGCCTGTAGTCACGGTAGCCTTTCCACTGCTTACCCAGAATTCGGGTGTATTGATATACATAGGTATGTATGTAAAGGCATGTAATGGTGTTGTTTGCTGCCCTTTAAAGACCCTGCTTAGGTGAACACAAGGGAAAGAGAGAATTCCACCAACATAAGCACAGTCAACATTGTGGAAGTGTTGACTGCCATGAGGTGTTCAAGGTAACTTCCAACACATCTCATTTACCTGAAGACCTTTTATTTAGTTGCTCTTAGCAGTGAGGAAAGTCTTTAGGGACTCTCAGCAACACCAGTGCTGTTCCCTGAGTCACTGTGATGTAGTCCATAACTGCAGCTTAGAACTCACACAAAGGTGCTGTAGTTTGCATTTTTGATTGTCCCCCATGGGTGGGTTGAAGGGCTGGTCCCAGCCCTGCGAAGCTGCTAGGAGGTAGTGGGACCTTTGAGAGCTGGTGCTAGTGAGAGGAAGTTTGGTCTTTGGGAGCAAGCTTTTGAGGGGGTTCTCTGTCTCTCCCTTTGCTTCCAAGCCATAAGGAGGTGAGGGAGCCTCCTCCAACATATGCTACCTACATGATCTACTGGCCCAAATGACCATAGGCTGGAATCTCTGAACATGTGGGTCAAAATAGACATTTCCTCCCTTTAAATACATCCTCTCGGGTATTTTCTCACAGCAAAGGAGAGTTAACACTCCACTGTATCCACTCTAGATGACCAGTTCTGCCATCTTTGTTGCTGCTTCATGGGTGATTCTGCCTCTCCAGGATGGGCCCTGTGGCCTCAGGACCACACAACAGGAAGAAATAGTAAGTGCTGGGCTGCTTAAGACATTCCAGTTGGAAACTTTTTGTAAAAGAAAATCAGATTCTTCTGGTTAATTTTACTCATAAAACTTTGCCAATTAAAACCTAATGGAAGGGAACTAAAAAAAAAAAAAATTAAGGCTTTGAAAAAATTCTCTGGTACCACAATGGAAAACTGTTAGGTGCTGTTCTGTTTGTTCAGGAAGTTTACTGGTAGGAAAATCTCATAACCTGTTAAACACCCTGAAGCTGGGAAACCAGTGGAAGGTTGGTGAGGGGGGGTTGGGGGCTGGAGGGGTGCTGTTTGAAATCTTTTTCAAAGACCAAAGGGAGAGGATGCTACGCTGCTGAAAGCACAGCTGTGGCCACCTAAGGAGGACACAGTGTCTTCACTGCAGGTACCCTGAAATACTGGCCAGGGCTTCGCTCTCACCTGGAGTCTGAGAGTGTGGCATTCATTTCTCCTGCAAGCTCTATAGAGTAGGAACAGAATCAACAGTGTGTCTTTTTTCCAACACTCATCTTTCTTTTTTCCTCAAGGCCTGGAGGTGGCAGAACACTGAGCTGCAGAGGTAGGTGCCTGGGCTCAGTTGGGTCAATAACACACAAGACTGGACACTATGAAAAGCCTGGAATGGTCAGAAGACCTCCACGGGTGCTTTACCAGGACAGCTGTGCAGCCTTGTCTCTCTTTTCTGCAGTTGTTAAGTGATCTTGGTCTGTGTGTTTTGCTGTGTGAAGAAGAACCCTGATGGGAAAGAAAAATGGCTCAACAGGCAGACAAGTGGAGGTGAGAAAGTACTGGGGTCAAGGTCTTATTCAAGAAGGAGGGGAAACGCAGGCGTGAAACTACATTCTTTCCACCCTGGCATCTGAGTGGTTAACCCTGTCCTTCATCACCTCACCCGCCAGGACCCTAGAAGCATTTTCTTGGTATGAAGCAAATTTATGACTCAGATATTATATACAAATGCACAGAAAGAGAGACAGACAGACAGATACAGAGACAGACAGAAAGACAGGGAAACAGAGTGAGAGAGAGAGAGAGAGAGAGAGAGAGAGAGAGAGAGAGAGAGAGAGAGAGAGAGAGAGAGAGTTTTTTAGAGTTTCTGTTGCTGTTATAAAATTCTATGATCCAAACCAACTTGGGGAGGAAAAAGTTTATTTCACTCATACCTTCATTTTATAGTTCACCATAGAAAGCAATCAGGATAGGAACTCAAACAGGAGACAGGAGCTAATGCAGAAACCATGAAGTGGTGCTGTTTACTGCATCATGGCCTGCTCAGCCTGTTTTCTTATAGAACCCAGGACCACCTGCCCAGGAGTCGCACCAGCTCTTCCCCGTCAAGTATTAATTAAGAAAATCCCCCTATAAGCTTGGAAGCATTTTTCTCAATTGAGGTTTCTTCTTCTCAAATGACTTCAACTTATGTCAAATTGATATAAAACTAGCCAACACACACACACACACACACACACACACCTCAAAGAAGTTTTTGTTTTATTTTTAAGCAAAATAAAACCTAATCACTTAGCCATGACTGTGTTGTGGTATTTTTCAAATCCTTACAAACTCTCTAATACGTGTTACTTTCCCAGTTAGTTTCATTTAAACAGTGCTGTACCACTGGGAAAGGCACATTAGTCAGAAAGAGTTTATCTTGGATCTTTGTAATGAGTATTCTTCTTTTTCAAAGAAGGGGCAACAAATTTTAAACAGATCCAGGAATTATTCCTGGAGGCATCAGGACAATAATAATAGTAACAGACAATAAAGCCAGTTATTTTTGTTTTTCTTTTTTTAATTTGAGCAAGTGTGATGATGTCACAGAGACTTCATCAGGACAACTAGGAAAATGGAAGCAAACAAAACCTAAACTTATGAAAGTGGGAGGTGTGGCCCGGGCCAAAAACTTTAGTGTCATCACCGCATGCTGCTTCAAGGAACATTTTATCTCAAAACCAAGAGCTGCCATTTTCTGGGAAGCCATGTGTGATGACTGAAGGAAAAAGGAGACAGCCCTGAGGAAGGCAGCCCAGTTCCCAATCCTCACTGACCACCAGTATGAGAGAACAGTACTTCCAATTTAAAAAATTAGTCACACAGAGTGCTTTACCTAATTAGTTAGCGAGCGGGCTTGGAGGGTTTCGTTTTCTCCTGTGCCACTAACTGATTGACCGACACCAGTTTTCTTTGCTATTCCCCATGGGGAAACGGAGGCTGGCATTTGCAGGAGCATCCTGTATCTACGGTATGCATTCTGTCTGGAGTATGCACGTGGGGATATCCAGGGTGACAGGAGCCTAGCAGTAGCTCAGCCAATACTTTTGGCGACTGTCACCGGTAAAACCTGAGTGTGTGAGCCCCAGCTCCACCTGAAATGCTTATTCAGGGTCAGGTTTCTCTGGTTTCACATAAAGTAAATTTAAAGGTAACTGTTGCGTAGTGGGGCCAAGAAAAATACTATAAAGCACTCTGCCTGCATTTGAATGAATTCAGCTTTTCCCTCCTCCAGGACTCGCTGGCCAGTGGACAGAGCACAATGCACTCAAGTGAACCGCACCAGTGGGTCAATCTGAACCGGCACTCCTGAGCGGAATAAATGATGAGAAAGAAAAGGCTGCGAAGGGTGTGAGGTGGCGCTCCCGCGCCGGCAACACTGCGCCTCTGTTTGCAGCTGACCATTCTGGGGGTCTGTTTTTGCAGCTGAGTCCTATTTTCCCAGCTGTGTCTGTCACCACCAGCATGGTTGCACTTGGATTCATCATCGTCAACGGCCCCATCAAACTGGCTGTGTTTAAGTGCTTACAGCATGCCAAGCACGGCCCTACCTGCTCCGGGGGTTTGTGCTGCCCACTAAGCACTGCTTAGTGGGTACCACTGCATTAAATCTCAGGCTTGTGGAAATACAATATTTCCACTGCAAAGAGAGTAAAGCAGAGGAACAGGGTGTCTGAATGAAAAGTCGGCTAACACTGAAGGCGAAACTGGCCATCCCGAAGGAGAGTCCAGCCAGCCATAGAGGTGACTGTTTTTTAATCTATGGATCTTATAGTCTCAGCCTCACTGTCTCACATAGGTTTTTTTTTTTTTTTTTTTTTTTTTTTTTTTTTCAGAATCTTCTACAACGGAAATGAAACAGGAACCCAAGAACATGGATACTACTGAAATAATTTGCTGGCAGAAATATTTCTTTAAAAAATATACTATGAACCTTTGACTATGATTCACTATGACCTCCCCACTCTCTAAGGAGAAATTCAAGTCTCAAAGAACTCTCCCACAGAAGCATGAAGGGAAACTCATTCTGCTGGATTCTCATTTTTAATCAATTTCAGGCCACTGCCTTTGTGAGAAGCCTGGGTTAAACATGGCTTTCTTTTGGGGTGGTATGGCAAGAACCTTTTTTCCCCCTAAAGTGTGGTTTAAAAAACATGAATACAAGGGCTGGGAGAATGTCTGTTAGTAAGATGCTGGCCTGTCAAGCACTGCTAGTCAGAAACCATGGTGCAGCATGGTAGCATGTGTTTGAGACCGTAGCCCTGGAGATAAAGGGAAGGCAGAAAATGGTAGCTTTCCGGAGCTCACTGACCAGACAGCCTAGCATAACCCATGAGCTCTGGGTGAACCAGTGAGAGACCTTCCAGCTGGGGACTGTGCCTTATTCGATGCAGTTGTATATAAACACTACGCTGAGCTGTTCGGGCTGTGCTGGTTCTGTGCTGACACAATTTTGTTATACTCTATTTTCTATCTGAAGTTGAGCTTGGATATGGAGCCTGGGGGACGGGCATATGCCCAGGCACTCATCCAGATCTCTCTCATCATATAACTGTAGGATGTTGGCTTTCCTTTTCCTGGCCTTCCCTGCAGGCTGAGGCCACAGATGAGTTTGGAAGCAGAGAGCTTGGGCCTTTACCTGTGTGCTGAACTATGCAGATTCATGGCCGTGTCAGGGACCAAGAGATGAAAGACCACCCTCCACGTCTCTAAATAAGTGGAGTCACTGGGGGTAGAGAGAGGCCAAGATCTCCCAAGTCCAAAGAATACAAAGCCAAGGGAGCCACCAAGGCCACATAATGAGGAAAAAGGAGTAGAGGCAACTGTCAGCTAGGAGCAAAGAAAGCTGGCATGCCCCAGCCTCTGAAGCTTTGGTCTGCCTCGCACCACACACGGAAGTTGGCATCCTTCAGCCTGGGTCTCTTCTCCAGCCAGCTCTCCTGAACGGAGTTAGAAATCAGCTTTATCTTTTAGGGCAGACCAGCACTGGCCTCACTTCACAGGCTGCAGCAAATCGCTTTGATAGGATTTGATGCTTCGAGCCTCCCATCCCGCTTGGTTCTTCCTCCCTTCTGGAGTTCACTTTGTCTGGTACACCTTGATCTGGGTTATTTCCAAGGGGGTCTTCCGCTCAGATAATTGAGCCAAAGAGGCACAAAAAGGCATTCAGCCCTGATGTAGGCCAGCCTGCTGATAGCAGATCTCATAAAACTGAGCAAACATGTGGACTCTGCCTTTTCAAGTCAAATGAAGCTTTCATTTTTATTAATCACTGTGGCTTATTAAAACACACTTGTTCTAGCTTCTAAATTATTTTGTGGTATCTGCCATCTTTCATAGATAGTGGGTCTACCTATGGAAATACTTTCTTCTCAACATTTATTATTATAATCTCGTGTCACATCAATAATATTTTAATGTAATTTATTCACTTGTTTCTGGTAAAATTTAACTTTGTTAGGCTGGGACTAGGTTAGGCACACAGTACACTAAAACTTGTTTGTCTTAATTAGCAATTTAAAGCATTACCCATAGTACCTATTAAATTACATATATAAAATATATATGTTAGCAAAGAAAAACTTTAATTCCAAGTCATGTGTACAGCCAGTCCCACTTCATAAATGGCAGACAGTAAATGTTTAAATTTTTTTCTAAATTAATGAAATAAAGGAAATGAAAGCAGAGGTAATTAAGCATTTGGGCACTAAATCGCCTTATGTTTGGAGCTGGTCAGGTAACACTGAGCCTTGGTCATTTCTCTCTCAATGTGCTATGACAAAATATTGTATGAAAAATCATGTGAGCACACAGTCCTGAAAATACACTTGATAGCATCCGTGTAGAATCAAGGGACTGATTCCCCATCAGAGCCACCCTTCACACCTGGATTTTTTTTTTTTTTTTTTTTGGCTTGCTGTCTGTGAAAATTCCTTGTCAATCTTTATACTGACCATGAAGATAACTATCAACATGAGGCTTTGCAAGGACAACGAGTGACACAGGTGGGTCCAAGAAGCTCAGAGACAGACGACTTCTGAGGACAAAGAGAGGCAGTTCTCCAAATGCATACTCCCAAACACCACCAAGAAATAATGGACAACTGACGTGACGGGTATGCTAATTGCCCTGACTCGGTCATCGGCTCACACTGTATCCCAGAAGTATGTAGCGTTGTTATCTGTCAGTCACACACACACACACACACACACACACACACACACACACACACACACACACACATACACACCCTCTTCTGAGGACAAGACTCTCACTCCTTCCTCTTCCACAAGATCACCGTTTGTCCTTCTGGAACATGGAAGTAAACACAGCTCAGAGCAAAGTAAGGTACATTCTCCTGATTGAGGTGCACAGTTCCCACCTCCTCTTCTTGAACAGCATCCTGGAAGGTGGTCCTCCCACCCTGGCTTCTTCCATGTCTGGCTAAAGTAACGCCCTTATGTTTCCTGAAATGTGCAGGCTGGGGTGGAAACTGCTGAGTTCTTTGGGGGCATGCGCAGTCATTCAAGCATGCACGTGCCACTAACCACTGCATAACAGACAGCTCACCCGCACAGAAAGTATGTTTTCAAATGCATCAGATTCTGAGCTCCTGTTGTCCATGGCGATCTACAGATGTGCGTCTCTCATTAGAGGCAGCTCAGCTGCAGACCTAGCAATAGGTAAGAAAGGAGTCCTCTCTCCCAGCCAGCTGGGACCTGGCATACCACCCTTTCTTTCTGCTGTGTGCTTTTGGGAAAAGTGAGTCATACCCCAGGCCAGATTCTGGTGAGGATATAAATTCCATGTCCTCACTGGAGGAGCTGTGAAGTCACTTTACATAGGACCTGGGAACAGGGAAGGTACTAGATGTTTCCATGGATGCAGTGGATGGCCCTAAGCTTAGCTTTCTATGGAAGTTTGGGGATGTTTTTAGAGCAAGCACACTGCTGGAAGAGTGGGTTTCTTTGGATTCCAAAAAGGCACATGAAGCAGATTTTGCAGAAGATTCTGGAAAATCCTTCCAATATTAAGAGCCCTATGGCAAAGCCTTCTTTGCTTTGTGATGAAGCCTAGTGCTCAATGGCGGACACTAAGGATTCACCAGATGCCCTCTCTGCATCTGATGCTGGCTACAGGAAGCAAGGCACCAGGATGAGAAAGGACCTGTTATCTCCCAACCTAATACCAGCACCTTCCTTCTCAAATACGCTCCCACATACTTGTGGTCTTTCTTCTCTCAGGACCTTTCGAGAAATACACACAATTATTATGTATTTATCTTTTTTTAAATCCCTTCTTCGAAGGCCAAGACTCACAGTTCTGTTACTTCCACAAGATCATTATTTGTTCTTCAGGAGCATGGAAGCAAGCATGCCCACTTGAAAGAGACAGGCAGTGTCCGCCTCCCCTCCGTCTGTGAACAGCACCCTGGAAGGCGATCCTCCTGCACTGGCTCCTTTGCTGGAGGCTCTCCCGGGGTGGGGGGCTACTGTGATCAATGTAAACTTCCCCTCCCATGCAGGCCAGCCCTTACCACTTGGGTCTTCAGCTTAAATGTCACACTTTCTTGGGTGGGGGGCTACTGTGATCAATGTAAACTTCCCCTCCCATGCAGGCCAGCTCTTACCACTTGGGTCTTCAGCTTAAATGTCACACTTTCTTGGGAGAATCATGCCAGCATCCTTTGTGCCACCTGGCTCACCATCAACCCGTGACTAGGCTGTCTTGCCGTTCTCCATAATGAGACTCCTGGGTGAGTCGTCTGTGGGCCACAGTAGGATATGGCTTGTTCTAAGCTAAAGACATTTGAGAAGCCAGGGCCTTGGGAAGCAGCTTTTTTGGAACTCCTGACTGTCCTAAAAAAAAAAAAAAAAACCAAAAACAAAAAACAAACAAACAAACAAACAAAAAGCTGCCCCCAGGAATTCTATTTTTATAAATTGCCTCCCCGTGCTAAGACTGACTCGTGCTCAGCTTATCGGTTCATTTTTTTCTCAGTTTGGGACCCCAGCCACAGAGGTGGTGCCTGCATTGAGTGTGGGTCTCCCCACTTCATTTAAACCTCACTGGGATTGCCTTCACAGAGCGCTTGGTGTTTAGTGTCCGGGGAGACACTGAATCCTGTCAAGTGGAGAGGCGAGGTCGGCCGGCACACCTGCCTTTTGCCGCTTTAATTTGTAGAGAGTTCCAGAAAGAACCTAAGGAAGCTAAAGGCCAAGACAAGGTCATCCTTTCAGACACCCTCTAACTCGACTCAGAGACCTTTTTCCCGCTCTGTTCCGGAGTCTTGAGTAGACTACAGCCGCAGTGAGCGCTGACTGAGCATCGGACATTCCAGAAGCCCCGACAGGGATTTATCACAGTTCCTGCTTTCCAGTCATTTTCACCACACTTTCTCAAATGACAAATGGCCGAAGCCTGAAGCCGGGGGATATGACACACAGACCCTCAGGCCATCACTTCACTGTGAAAGTGTTTTCTGGGGGCATAGCCATGCATGTCGTCCTGTGTATCCTTTGGGGGATATTTGGCTATAAGCAGCAGGTTGCAACCTGCCTGCCGCCTGCAGTGTTTGCCAAGCATGCTCAGAGGCCCCGATCTAAGCGGTCTCAGGGCCCGTCCCTCAGCAGATGTGTCCTAAAGGACTCCTCTCTCACTGTGCTGGCTTGGGGTAAACACAGATGCAGTTTCTTGCCGGTAACTGATGGGGCAATGACGCCCTGTGAGGACCCCAGTGAACGTCAGATTTTGAAAAGCCCCTTCATAACATTTGCAGACAAATTATACACTGGTAATGAAATTCTCCTCCAGGGAGTGGGTAAAAGGTGAAATGTCAGAAGAAACAAATCACACAAAGGGGTTTTGTGCTTGTAAATGGATGGGGGGGTGGGGGGGGGGGGGGGGGTGGAATGACAGACGTGGCTGAGCTAATTCAGGGTTTGCTATGTCAGCTAAAGGGCACAAAGGAAATAACACAAAAGCAAGGGAAGAGGAAGGTACCTCAGGGAAGCTGGTCAAAGATAGAGCATTGGCCTGAAGACCTCCAGGCAGGAGCAGGTGACAAGCAAGGAAGAGAGTGGAAAAAGAGCAAGCAGGCAGACTGTGGGACATACTAGCTGCACCCTGCTGGCTGCAACGTCTCATGTCTTATGTAGGCTGGAGGAAGATTCCTCTCCAGCAGAAACGACGACGACGACGACGACGACGACGACGATGATGATAATAATAATAATAATAATGTTATTTAGATGAAACTGATCCAGGGCAAGAAGAAAGGAAGCTACATAGACCCAGGGCTCAGGCACCGAGAAACCACAGAGAACGGTGGCCACATCCCTGAGAGCCCACAGGCCCTTTGTTGGCCCTAGGACTGTCGCATCTGCCCTGTGGATCAGCTTCTAAAAGTGGGACGGGACTTGTTAAGGATTGCAATGAGGACAAAGTGGTGATAATCAGGGACCACAGGGAGGGTAGGGCTGAGACTACAAAGGGAAGAGCGTTATGATGTCAAACTCCTCAACACTGTGGACGGAAGTGTCCACTTGTGCAGCCACTACAGGAACGGGTATGGAGATAACACCATGTTGGAAGCAGAGCTACTGTGTGACCCAGCGGTGAGATTCTGCACAGCCGTGTTTATTGCCGAACTGTGCATAACCACCAGATAAGGAACTAGCATAAGTGTCTATCCCTAGATGAATGGATAAAGAAAATAGGGTGTTCACTGAAGAGATAGTGGAACACTATTCAGCCATAGAAAGATGAAGTCAGGTGCCTAGAAGATATTACTGAGCAAAATTAGTCAGGAGCACTTTACATGTGGAATTTTTAGAAGGCCGACCTGACAGATGTTGAGGATAAAACAGTGGTTCCTCAAAGCTGTGGAGAGAAGCAGGGAGAGTGGGATCAGAGAGACTGGCCAACACATGGAAAGCTATAGTTACCTAAGAGAAGTGAGTCTGCTGCCCCTGAGGTAACTCTAGTTACCAAGAATCCACTGAGCGTATGTAAACAGCCAGAAGAAAGGGCTTGGAATGCGTTCACCTCAAGGACATGCTGGTTGTGTTAGTTCCCTGAGTGCTAACTGTGTAACATAAATGGCAAGTCAAAACACCACAGTGTAAGCCCACAGTGGTGTATAACCCCTCTGCTCTCAGGCGGCTGAAACCAAAGGATGTACCCAGCTCAAAGCCAGCCTGAGCTACATAGCAGAACCCTACCTATCTCAAAAGCCAATAAACAAATATTAAGGGTATACAGTTACTTACAGTGATTCAGCAGTGAGGGGTTCCTATCTGGGAAGGGCCAGGTGCTTTGGCCTACTGTCTCTAGTCTTTGGGCCAATAGGGACCTCAGTGTGTTTTAAGTGGCTTTGGCTCTCTGGAGTGGCTTGCAAGGCTATGGAGACAATAAAGTCATCCTCGATCCTCACCCCATCTCTCTTCTAGCTGGAATCCTTACTTGGGAAACCCCTCCATTAAGTCTTCTTTTGGTCCCAGCTGGGATCAGCTAATCACTTTCAAAGATATTAGCCTTAGGTTTCCAAGGAATATTTCTGTGTTAAATAGAGACCAAAAGATGGCAATTTCTCCCTGCTTATCCTTCCTCCTTCAAGAATCAGTCCTTTATTAAATGACAAAGCACGAAACAAAGGGAGAGGCCCCGCCATGGATCACAGGCCAGCAGCATCAATTAATTAATCCAATAAGAACACAGCCTCGCCCAGTGTCTGGGGTCATCTGGGATCCCTGTTGCTACTTTTGATGACTCCCAGCATTCCTGAGAAAATAAATCCAGTTAATGGGAGTAAATGTAAATCCAAGAGGAAAAGGTAGCTCTCTAAAGGCAGGAGGGTTAAATCCGTCTACTGGAAAGATTCTGTCTTACTGTTGGTCACTTGCAGCTGAACTTGATTATAAGGAGAGAAACTGTTTGCTTCATTAGGCTTTAATTATAGAGATGAATTATTATGGATGAAAAGAGAGAGCCGCAGAATTATGGAGATTGAATTCCAGTTCAATAAACAACTTCAAATATCTTTACGGGAGACGAAAGCAAGCCATGTTCTTTTTTTTTTTTTTTTTTTTTTTTTTTTTTTTTTTCCAATTTAATTTGATGTCTGTTGACAAATGATGTTAGACTGTTTCAGGAGGGAAAAAGAATCTTAATATCTTCAATGTGTTAGTGGCTATTATTTAAATTCTGTGTTTCCTCCTAATTGTATTTTCTGATGGTGGGATGAAGACAGACGGGCCTCGCTTATGCTCCAATGTATTTTGTGTAATAATGACAAAATGGTACATCAGTGTTTCGCTTCTGTCCAGGGAGCCAGATTGCCTATATACTAACTACTTCAAAGCCTTTCTGAGTAAGCAGAATGGACTGAGATCTCTCACCCTGGAACTAAAGGGCTTTCAGAGCCACACCCAGCCCTAGCGTCTAGTGTGGTTTACCATTCTATTTCAGCCATGAAGCATGCTCCACACCCAGGAACGGCCACGCATAACTGTCCTCTAAGGTTGCAGCCTTTCTCTTCCTGCTTCTGCTTTCTCTTCACAGTTTACTGTCTTCAGCATCAGCTGCCAAACCAAACCCAAGACTTCTTTCTTTAGCTCCTTGCCTGCACATAGGATTCTGTGCTGATCATACAGGAAGATATTTTTTTTGGGGGGGGGGGAAGCATAAATTATCAGTCGTATTCTTCTGCAGTTTCTTTACATAGGCTTGGTAGGCTCTTACACTAAAATTCTTTGGGTACAATTTAATTCATAGGTGCACATCTAAGGTTAGTGACATCCAATAG
Organism: Acomys russatus; assembly: GCF_903995435.1. Taxonomy (NCBI): domain Eukaryota; kingdom Metazoa; phylum Chordata; class Mammalia; order Rodentia; family Muridae; genus Acomys; species Acomys russatus. The sequence goes on along the minus strand of NC_067161.1, from coordinate 44,999,449 downwards.
CACTCTTAGCAAGGTTAGCTGGGGTGGGTCACAAGCCTTGATTAGCACGGTCAGTTTGTTTTAGGATTAGCGCTACTGTAGCTCAGGAAGAGATACAGTATTCTGGGATTATTGGGGCACAAGCCAAGTAGAATCAATTATTCTACCTTTGGATATGCCAGCAGCTGATAGTAGAAAGAATGACTGTGCTTGGGGCCCTGGGGTTGTGCCAGAGACCATCAGCAATCTATGCTATAGCCACCTCAGGGGAAAGATCCCTCCCCTCTAACAGGTGCAGAGATGCCCAGTGACAGAGTTGGAATTTCAGAAGGGTGGCATGACAAAGTCCTCTCTACTGGAATAGTTTCTCAAACTTGATTTTGTGCTAAAAATCCCAGAGTCTGGATTCCACCCTTTGGATGGAGAACTCAATCGGTCCCAGATTCCTACATGAGATTCCTAAGGAAAAAGGGGGTGTTGGACTGAGATATCGCTAAGGCAAAGATGCAGTGGAATGGCTTGGTATAGAAACTCTAGAAGTGCCCTAGTTTGAGTCTTGTGTAAAGCTTACCAGCCTTCTGCAACACCAGAGTCAAGCCCCACTGCTCACCAGCATCCATACATACGGTGGTGTCGGGAGCATATGTGGGTAAGGCCTGTAGAAGACTCTTGACTCTCGTTGTGCCATCGCCATCTTCACACTGCATTTTGAGTCTGCATTTTGAGCGGCCCCAAAGGCTCATATTAAAAGCTTGGCCCCTCCTAGCTTGGCTTTGTAGGTAATAGTGAGACTTTCAGGAGGTGTGGCCTCGCATTCTTAGGGTGGCTCGCTGAGGATGAGTATTTGTTACACAAGCGTGAAGACCCAAATGAAGAACTCGGATCCCAGCACCCACGTAGGTGCACCTATGAACCTGGCACTTGTGGAGGTGAGGGCACATGAGGCAGAAACAGGAGGATCTCTGAGGCTTGCTGGCTGCCAGGCGTTCCCCAGGTTCAGTGAAAGATTGCATCTCAAAAGAGAAAGGTAAAAGGGCAAAGAAAGATGGAGCAGGACAACTGACCTTCTCTTCAGACCTCCAACTACACAATACCTGTGCAAATATATCACACACCTACTACTGCTGCTACTACTCCTCACACACACATACACACACACACACACACACCAAGTCTACTCCTCACACACACGTACACACACACACACACACACACACACACACACACCAAGTAAGAGCACAAAAGAGAACCTACTGAGAGGCCTTTAGGCCATTGTGATTATGTCCCCATAGACAACTGGGGGACCATAACCTTTCCACATTCTCAGAACCTTGGCACCCTGACCTGTTCTCTCTGTGAAGCATGTCCTTGCTACAGCCCCATAGCATTATGACTGACCAGTCATGTCCTGGGAATGTTGATTCTATGAGCCAAAACAAAACTTTTCTTTCGACAAGTTGACTCTCTCAGATGTTTGGGGATGGAAAGCTGGCTGACACAGTCAGTCCTTGACCCAGGACATCACAAACCTCACACAGCCCAGTGTGAGGTACTCTATTGGTGTCCCTTCCTGAGTGGAACCTCTCACCTTTGCCTTCCCTGCTCCTCACTGCTCTTGTAGACCTAACAGCAGTCTTTCCCCTAAACTTTGGCTCCAAAAAATTTAGGAGTTTATTATCACAATTTCTTCTCATCTGTTTTAAATTTTGCATACAAAAAGCCTTTAAAATGAGTCTTAAAATAAAATAATAAACCCCGAGCAGCGTCCTCTGTCTAACGGACGCACCACCTGGCCTCCAGAATGTTTTCCAGTGATTCTGGTCTCGTATTTATTACTGCGTGTCATTACTCAATAAATCTATCATGGCACTCAGAACGCCTGCTCACCTGGAGTTAGCATTCAATCACTGGAAAGTTGCTTGAGGGTTACATGTCTGGTATACATGTGAATTTAGTACTAATAGTAATACTGACTTTAGTGCATACCTCAAGAATGCAGACTGATAAATTAGACATGTGTACTTGTTATGTATCGCTGTCTCTCCCCAAGAGTGACATCATGCACATATTTTTTTTTTTTTTTTTTTTTTTTTTTTGCTATGGGTCTCCTTATCTATAAGCTCCCCCTGATCTCATTGTCCTGCTATCCCAGAGTCTTTTCAAACACACACACACACACACACACACACACACACACACACACACACACACACTTTATCCTTCTGTGTACCTCTGTAACATGCATAGAGTAGTGAGGGCTCACTCCATGTAGCCTGATGTCTCATGGGACCACACAACAGCAGCTCTCAAAGAGCCTTAAAGATAGTCTAAGCCTGTCTAGCGACACGGAACCAGCTAGATTGCCTGCCTCTCTTAGCTATAGAACAGCTCAAGCTGCTATTCCCACTTACAGGCACCTGCTGTACCCTGCTCCAACAGAGTGAGGAAGGGGCAGTGAGCTGTAGTGGGGCACCATGGGGGAACTGGGTTCGCAGGGTCTAACCACAACTGGCCTGGCCTTTGGGCACTTGGACCACTGACCCTCCTCAATCTTGCTGCATCCAGTTCACCTGGAGAAGTTATCAAATCACAGACTGCCAGGGTGTCGCTAGAGAATTCCTGATTCCTCGCTGCGGGAGCCTAAGAATTCTCCCACTCTTCATGTGACTTGGAATTATCTCCACTGTGGTCAAGCCCCCCCACCCCCCACCCCCCACCCCCCCCCACCCTCCCTGACCCCTGCTCGCTCTTCTCTGTGAGTGGTTCATTCCAGCACCCACTTAAGGGTCCTTTGTCTTTTCTCTTTCTCCCATCCCTCCCCATCCCCTCATTATCAAGATTCCTCTCACAGGCACCACTGTAAATGGAGCTCCATTTTCTCAACACGGAGCTGCTGCTGTCTGCTCCTAAGCCACAGAAGGCAAGGCCAGTAACCTGTACTAGTACCCACAGTAGGGCCTGACATGTTGTTGTTGTTGTTGTTGTTGTTGTTGGGTTTTCTTGTTTGCTTTCTTTAAGTCTTCCTATGCAGCCCAGGTTAGCCCTGGCTTCGAGCTCTGATATTTCTGCATCAACCTCCCTAGTGCAGGGATTATAGGAGTGTGTCACTATGTCTGGATTTTGGCTTACAATGTCTATAAACTAGTTTTTTTTTTTGTTGTTGCAATTCACTGTCAAAGGACATCACAGAAGTAATGTGCCCTAGAAGCTTAGCCTCTCCATGTTCATTAGAACATGAAGTACTAGGTGACCATCTCTCATCTTGTCTCTCATCTGAAATACTGCAACACAAACCCTCCCAACTCTAAATACAAACCAACTAACATGAAGACTTCACAGTACCAAACTGTGCACATGTCCTCTAGCAATGGTCCGAGTCAAAAGGCAGCGTCATTGGCGAGACTGTGCAGAATTACCTTCTGTGTGCAAGTTGTTTACAAAACATAAATGAACATAGACTTAGGCTCAGGTCCCAACCTAACTTGTATTGTACCTTTGAATATTCCAAAATCTGGAAAATTACAAAATTTGAAACACCCTCCGTTCTAAGCATCTCAGATAAGTGTCGCTCATCCGTCTACTTGGACCACTTTCCCTGGGGATGGCTAGCTGCCCAGGATAACAGGCCTGGCCGGATGCCATGTATGTCAGCATTACATCATGTGGGAAAGGCCAAATAAGGGGCATGCTGCCATCAAAGTCATGCACAGCAATGCACATACACCCATGTCCACTGACATGAGTTGGGCAATTCGATCTAAAGCACACGTTTCTGACACCTGTCAATAGGACATATAATGGTCTCACTCCAGAATTGTGATTTGTTTTTCTTTTTCTCAGTGCTACAGAGTCATTGTAAAATCACTTGATCTAGAGTCAATGACATAAAGACAAATAGAATCTCACACACAAACAAATAATTGTAAAAAATAAATAAAATTATCATCTTTTTAAAAGAGAGTGAATTACATTCAACCCACTCAGAGGAGAAATGTCAGATTCTAAAGCCTTTGAAACTTAAGAATTATAATATGCATGGATAATCTCTCAGCTTCTAAATTGTCCTTACTGAGGAATGGTGCATGTAGTGTGCGTGTGTGTGTGTGTGTGTGTGTGTGCGCGCGCGCGCGCGCGCGCTTACACGTGTGTGTACGTGCATGTGCCTGTGTGTACGTGCATGTGCCTGTGTATGTGTGTGTGTGTGTGTGAGAGAGAGCGTTCGTGTGTGTGCATGTGTGTGTGCATCTTCCTCACTATGTCACAGGTCAGAGAACAATTTAGAGTAGTTGGTTGTCTCCTTCCACCATGCAGGCTTTCAGGACACCGGGGGCTTTTCCCCACTGAGCCTTGTCAATTCTATCTTCTTTCAACTTAAATGTGGTTTGCTAAGGTGTTGCCTTTGCTGTGGAGGGCTTGCCCAACAAACAAGAGCATAGGGTCGATGTGTTCAGCCTTGGGCCTATGATTAAGATGTACTGTGACAGCTGCCCAGGTCACTCAAGACAGATCCACTCACACACTTTCTCCCAGGCCAATGCTCTTCCTAAAAATGGCATTATACACGTCATTTTTCAGTCTTTGGCTCTCTCCAGCTCTGAGCCAGTCACATGGCCCATACTCCTTTAAGACTCTTGCTGTTTTAGTCAGGGATTCATTGTTGAAGAGGTCAGTTTATCCATGTGTGTGTATGTGCACACACGTGTGTGTGCACCCAGAGAAGAAAGTCCTCTTGTGCTGTTAGTATGATGTCAGAGCAGTTTCTCACTCTGCTCTACAAAGCTTCCCTTCTTCTGATGCGGCAATTAGTTGACTATTAATAAAAAGACATTAGGTTATGCTTATTTATTTTCAGAGAATGACATCACCCCAACCTTCATGCCCAGCAAAGGAGCAATTCACGGGTCTTTCCATTTATGACATCAGAGAAGCTGACTGAACTTGGCAATTACCTCGATGTTTTCACAGTGTGACCAGCGTGCTGAAAGAGGGTTATTTGCAAGGGGCTGAGTAAATACATTTGACTATATGTCCTCTTTTTTTTTTTTAAGTGAATTTGGGAGCCAGTGAAAAAGATCTGTAGACCCCAGTTCTGAGCACAAATGCCTCCATGTCAGTCCAGAGACGTGCTCCAACTCTCACGCTGAGATCAGAATAGATATGTGCTAATCTCTCCATCTTCAGATTACTGTTCATCAACAGACACCCCCTCCCAGAAAATGAAAGCCTCCCAGCCGGAACCCACCACCCCCAGCTCCTACACTGAGCACTGGAGGAGCAGATCGTCAGAAACACGAGCCACGGACTCCTGAGCTAAGAAGACACTGAGGTTCAACTTCACACACAGGAGAACTGGATCCTAAAGTGTGGGGGAAGCTTGATTAATGCCACATAGTAGCAAGTGGGGGGCCAGCTTCACTTCTACCACGTGATAATGCACCCCTCGTAAACATGCTAACCATAGCCCTAATGCAGCTTCTCTTTCCACGAGAACTTAGGATCACACTTGGCATTTCCTGGCGTTTTGAAGCCATTAGTTCAGTGCTCAGTATTGTCTCCTGGCCAGACAACATGGCCGCCGTGAGTGAGGGGGTCCTTCTTACCTTGATAACGGCATTCACTCAGAATAGTACAGGGCTCTTCAGCCATTGCTGGCATGAGCCCTGGGAAAGGAATCCTGTTGTCTCCCCCTTCCCAAAGGACTCCTCGTTTAAAGGCACAGATGAGTTTTTTGCCAAAGGAATCAACCTCCCCCACTCAGCATTCATTATGACCACAGCTCAAAGCTGTGGCTTTATCAATAAAGGATGGGACTGTGTCGGTCATTAGGAAGATAATCAGATCTATTAGCGCTCACTGGTGAGACTGCCAAAGGGCTAACTAATTGACTAGCAAGACATGGCCTTTGACCAAAGCCAGTCAAGGGGAACTTCCGCTTCTGCACTTGGCGGCTGCTGCTTAGAATTAGGCCTTGTCATGATGGGCAACCTCCAGACCCCAAATCGACCTGTGACTCACTCTATGCAGACACATCCCTAGGACCAGGGTTCAGGTTAAAAACACAGATGTATTTACCAGCTGCTAATATCCCAGGAATGTCCTTTAAAAGATTGTCAAACACCTCAGTGACCTGTGGGCTTGAAAGCTTTACAGAGTTCTAAGTAAGTGTATTTTAGGGCAGACACAGTGTGTAATGACAGGCAGCACAGAAGGACCACTGTTTCGTATGAGGCTACTATTCACAGAATTAATATTAATAGCCCTACCCACAGAACAATCAGAATAGCACTTGGCATGGACTGGAACCTCATATTTCCTAATGAACAAAAGAGCTGCATGACTCCACCCCCAAATCCAGGCAGAAAACTTATAGATAGAAAAGAATGACTTGGGGGGATAACATAATGGATACAAGGACACCAGTTTTACACCTACACATCAGCGCTACCACTCTAGGGACTAAGAGCTGTGACCCCTCTCCACACCCGTCTGAAGGTTAGGGACAAACCTACAACAAAGACAGGTGAACAAGGAAAAAAAAACCATAATAAAACATTAAATCATTATTTTCCATCTCATAGGTGTCTTCACAATGAAGCCCAAGGACATAAGGGAAGAGGGCACATTTCTGAGTAGGTTCAAGGAAAAATGGATAGCTGTGTAGAAATGAGATCGAACAATCAGATACGAGCAAGTCATGACTGACTGAGTGGGGACCCATCAGAGCGATCCACTTTCTTCTGGGCCTCTCTGAGTAATACCCTTTCCCAAGTGTAGGGTTGGAGCTTCTTCTGCATGAAGGTCTATGAGAGAAGACGGGGGACAAAGAGACCTTCCAAGGTTTTGCGGCTTGCTTTGGAAGTATGATAGAACCGTTCCTCTAACTTGTTTTGAAGAAGGAGAATGTTGAGTTAAGTGACCCAGGAGGAAGGGAAGGCGGCTGGAAGGGCCTCGCTTCTGATGCCCTCATCTCCGTCTGTTTCAAGCACTCAGTGTGCCAGGGTGTTACACTTTGGGGTATCATATGTGCTGAACCTCATCACCGCCTTGCAGGATCCTGATGGATTTTTGCGAGGTTTGTTTGTTTGTCATGTATGTGCCAATATCATCCTGAATTGGATCAACTGGGGATTCACTAGAACTCTTACTCATCGGAGCCCAAGGGTCCTGTCACCCTCACCACCTGAGGATGTTAGACCTGGCGCTCCAGCTGAGGCCTTCTGCATCAGCATGTACATTTTAACAGGATCTCTGGGAAACGCTGGCTTCAGGGATGCTATTTTAGAGAGAAAGCTATCCTGCTCAGACAGCCAAATGAACAAGGTGGAGTCTCCGAAGTGACTCATGCTGAAGTGTAACAGCCACTGTTGTGACCTGAGAGATGAAGGGAACAGCGTGGACCTTGAAAATCGAAAGCAGAGCAAAGTCTCCTGGCCTCTGCTGTGTCCAGGGCCTACCCAGGCTTGTGCAGGGAGCTAGGTGGGTTTGGTTCCCAGGCTTCATCTTGAGCCCACATTGATGTCACCGGCAGCCAGGTTTTGTAGGTGGGATGCTCACAGAAACCTTTTGGTAATTCACCATCGGGGTATTTTACAAGCAATTGCTGAAAAGCCCAGAAATTAAGGACCATTTCCACAAAGAATGCATTTCTCAGGCTGCTTTTTCTGAGGTATTCTTTCATCATCATCAGATAGCTCATGCAGCCCAAAGCTGAGTTTCTTGTGCTTGGTTCACTAACAAGCTGCTTTTGAAATAATCCCTATATTTTAGAGTGGGCTCTTTAAACTACTTATTTATTCTTGGAGGATGATTTGTAGAAGGCTATAGATATGCGATAACATTCTCTGAGAGTACAGAGCAGCACGTTTTGCACTGGTGTGTCAAGAGTCTCCAAAGATACTGAGTCAGCAATATACATATGGCAGCACCTGTGAGGAATTTCTTAGGAGCTGGCTCAAGTGGTTAGGGAGGTAAGTGTCATCGTAGGCTGGAGTGCCTCAGATGCTGCGGATCCAAGTTGAGAGGAGGTAGAATTGAGGAAGCCAACCCTGTTACTCAGTTAAAGGACAAAGCTAAAAAAAAAAACAAAAAAACAAAAAAACCTTCAGAAGAGGATGGAGGAAGCAGATGTAAGTCACAGAAACCAGAGTTTGAGAAGCTGGAGCTCTGGGGTCCAAGGGAGCAGAAAACACCGTCCATCACAGTCTTCAAAGAGCTGACCAGTTCGCTTTTAGTGCATGCTCTCTCTAGGCCCTCTGGGTGGTGCCTAGCCACACTGAGGGTGGACCTGTCTTCTCCTTAGTCTCGTATGCTCACCCCTGGAATCACTGACACACACTGAGAATAGTGACGGTCTTTCTTAGTTGGTTAGTTAGTTAATTAGTTAGTTAGTTAGTTAGTTAATAAGTTAGTGAGTTAGTGAGTGAGTGAGTTAGTTAGTTAGTTAGGTTCCACCTAACAGTAACTGTCCCACCAGGCTAAGAGAGAAGGCTCCAATGTGCGTGGTGGCGCATGCCTTTAATCCCAGCACTCGGGAGGCAGAGGCAGGCGGATCACTGTGAGTTTAAGGCCAGCCTGGTCTACAAAGTGAGTCCAGGATGGCCAAGGCTACACAGAGAAACCCTGTCTCGAAAAAACAAAACAAAACAAACAAAACAAAACAAAACAAAAAAAAAAAAAAAGAGAGAGAAGACAGTGGACCTGAGATCTGCTGGATGAGAACCTTCAGAAAAATGACCAGGAAACAAGTGCTTCCACAGAGAAAACAGCAAGCCCCAAGGGAAGGGCTGAGCTGGAATAGGTAAATTGAGCCTCCTGAGGAGTGATGGTCATGGCTGGCTGTGGAGCAAACCCATGGATGGCTTACAATGAACACGGTGCTGGCCCAGAAGCCAGGTCACGCAGGGTTCTGTTGGACTTCGCAGAGGGCGTTGGTTTCCTTTAAGAACAACAGGAAGTTCTCGGAAGATTGCATCAGAGCGGTGACGTGGTCGGGAAGTCCTTTAGAGAATGGATTACCATGGGCAAAGTGGGAGCCAGAAGACCAATCCACAGTTAGTGTAGTTGTCCAAGCCCAACGGCTTGGGCTGGATCTGAAAAACAACATTGGGTTTCATTGCCTGCTGGTGAAGTCTTGGGGTATTTCTATGTTTTTTGTTTTTTGTTTTGTTTTGTTTTTTAATTCACTGTTTCAAAGGCTCTGTGTGGGTCTGTTCCTGGGGTGTTTATGTTGATGTATTTTATAGAAATGTGTTTGTATCAGTCGTGTTTGTGTCATGTCAGCCAGAACAAATGAAACACTTGCCAACATGGGTATAAGACCAAACAAGGACCATCCATTCATTCTTAGTAATCCTTTCAATTGGTTTAGGAAGAGATTTTCATTCATAAATGTCCAGAGTATTTGCCACTAGGCTGGTTTTTTTTTTTCTTCCTGATTTAGTTATGAAGTCTTGCTAATGCTCTTTGTCATTTGCTCAATGCTTTCCATGTGAGCATCAGGAGAATTCATATGATTTTGAACAGTTAAGTGCCTTTAAATGATTTAAAATGCTGGGAAGACATTTAACTCTTTGGCAGGGAGATTTGGAGAACACGTTATTTCCAGCTGTGGGTTAGATCCATATTTGGAAGGAGACCTTCTTAGTATCAAGAATATCATAGAATATATCCAGGTGTTTTTAAAGACTACAAAACACCCAGCTAAGAAGAACATTCCATTGTTCGTCCTTGCTGAAAATGAATTCTGTGGATGGAGCCCCTGAAAGGGCTACTGGAAGCTGTCCAGCAGCCTAGGAGGAAAGGGAGCTTTGGAGAACATTAGGGGCAGGAAACTGGAGCAGGAGAGTAAGGGTACTGCAAAGGTGTTAAAGATGAACGGGGCTTAACTTTGTAACGACGGGGGTCTCCTGTAGGTGGAAGAAAATTCCTCTCTAGAAGTGGGTGAGTTATAAAGAACAGGGGCTGGGAGGGGGACTCAAGGGGTAATAAAACATCGTGTTTATGGTGTTAGGCTAAGAGGCGGGAAGGAACCGCAAAACTGAGCCTTAGCAACTCAAGTCAGACCCCGGGCCAGGGCAATGGTCAGCTCACTGACTGTGGCATCTTAACGGCTGTCAACACCTCTGCTTCAGTTTTGAGGCTGGCATCCAGGGCAGTTAGACAACAATGTCCTTTGAGTTGTTTTTAGAGAGGACACAGGGGTGATTAGACGAGGGGCCGGTTCACACTGGGCTGTCATCCAATAATCACCAACGCGATCCAGCATAATTGACCCCAAAAGCAGTTGACTCCATGACACCGGATCGAGCTCTGACAGCTTAGCAGCGAGATCAGGAAAGGAAATTAATAAGTGATTTGAGCAAATTCAGGCACCTGGTAGTTAAATGGACTTAGACACTTTCATCCTTTGTTATTGGATTGAATCTGGTCCAGTTGGGAGTTACTGAAAAAATTGATGGCAATAAACCGGCGCCTGTGATATGCCACTTCGCAGCTCAGAGCCTCTTCCTGGATCACCAGGGGGAAGTGACGTCATGGCGGCGCGGGCACACATTCGAGTTCTGAACTCACACAGGCTTGCCTTGTTTCTGCCTAACAGGTGGGGATAAAACTTGATAAATAGTGAAGGGTTTTGGAACCAAAAGTAGGATTTAAAAATGCCAGAAAGACCTGGGTTGGACACAGCTCAAGAAACACACCTTTAATTAGAGTAAAAAAAAAAAAACCAGTCTCTTGCTGGCTTCTTCTATATTAGGGGCGGACACTGGACCCCCCATTCTCATGGCTGCTATAAGAACTTGAATTCTTTCCCTAATTCTGCCTTGGAACATTTGCTTCTATTTTTGGTTTTTTAACGTTTTTATGTGTGTGTGTGTGTGTGTGTGTGTGTGTGTGTGCATGCGCACATGTGTATGTATGGGGTGATGGCGGTTATGAAGTGACTAGGTCCTTAGGGGCAGTTAAAGCGTTCCCCACCAGAGAAGGCTATCTCTCGAGGACTGAGGTAAGTATCACCAGGATGAACTATTACAAAGCAAGCTTGCCTCTCACCATTTCTCTTTCATACACCCTTACGCCTGCTCAGCCACGTGGCACTGGAGTGTGAAGACTCTCCAGATGTTGTGACTGTGCCCTTGAACTTCTCAGCCTCCTGAAATATATAACCTTCAATTTTTTTTTCCTTCATAAATTAACCAGTCTCCCAATTGATGACTATACAAGATGTAGAATATGCTCGAGGATTCTGAGCAGCAGCACCCGGGAGGAAACCCAATCTCTACATTGTCTGTTATGATCAAATAAACACCTTATCCTACCCCGCCCCCCACCGCCACACACACACGGGGTTGCTCTGTGTGACTCTTGCTTTACTAGAACTCTGTACTCACTCTGTACATCAGGCTGGCATTGAGCTCACAGTGGCCCTCCTGCCTCTACTTCTGCCTCTGCCCTCTGCCCTCTGCCTCTGCCTCTGCCCTCTGCCCTCTGCCTCTGCCCTCTGCCTCTGCCTCTGCCTCTGCCTCTGCCCTCTGCCTCCTGAGTACTGGCTTTAAAGGTGTGCACCACCACCACCACCCAGCTAAATACCTTCTTTCAAATATGAGTTATCTGAAATCAGAAGCTGAGTAGGCTCGCTTGGAATTGTTTATTTTGGAAATAATCCCCGGGGTGGCCTGCAGGAGAGTGAGGAAGTAAAGAGGAAAAAGAGGAGGAAGTCAGTTTGGGCTGTGTTAAAGAGTAGCTCACTATCCCACGCATCATGAGCAACCGGGCTTTAATCCTCCTCAGAGACGTTGTGATGTGCACCCCTAAACTGTTCCACTCAAGAGGAAAGAGGAGCCCTGTCTTCACATTCCAGGATTAGTTGATGGATGCTAGCAGCTTGGAGCTGTCACTCACTGGCCCTCACTTCAGTCCTGAGAGTCCAACTCCAACCAGTCTGAAAAAGTTACCGTGGCTAGAGAAACCCTTAAGTAGTCATGAGAAATGAGGTAAGCAATCACCATGCACATCAAGAACAGCTGTTGACACTCCAGAGACTGGCTGGGGGAGCCCAGTCAGGCACCCATGTCTCTCCCACCCACAGACTGCACAAGGGTTGCACACACAGAGCACTGGCTTAGAAAAAACATGATTCAGGATTGAGGCATTGAACAAGCGTCAGTGTAGGCAGGGAGCCAAGCCTTCAAATGTCCTTGCACCATTTGTCCGGGACTCTTGGAAATTTCTAGAAAAGTATACTCCAAGTAGGTGATACTCAATGTTATGAAAGCCTATGGGTGTGAGAACAAGAGAAAGAAATGCATATCATTGCAGGTGGAAGCTGTAGTGGGTATTCCTATGTTTTTGTTTTGATACCAAGTGTGGGGTGGGGAATGGACTTGTCAGAGAACAGGTGATATTTATCCACTAGAAGATGAGCCACCTTGTGTGGGGGCTTAGTTTTTGCCAGCTGAGACACATCTTAGTACAGGAGGCGGAGGCTTTTTGGGTCTTGGTATTGTTTGGCTGTTCATCACTCCACTTTGAGACGCTCCTAGAGAGAACAGCTCCAGAGAATGCTTCTGGGCTCTGGGTTCCGGTTGCTGTTCCAGATTCCAGCAGCAACTTCGGTGGAATTGCTGGTCTGCTGAAATCCTGCCGACTACACCAGGGGAATCGCTCCCAGGAACTGAGTCCAAAAAGGTCTGCTTCTCCTCCTCCCATTAACCTCTTTTCTCTCCTGTCTAGGGTAGGTGGGTTGGAAGGGAGGTGTAAGCATTAAAGAACCCCAAATAAAGTAGGTTTGGGAGAGGTCGAAGCCTACAAGAAGCTTTGTGGGATTGTTTGTTTCTCCACATTGTTGCTGACTGATACAGTACTTGAAGGAATACTTTTGATAGAACAATATGAACAGAAAGCTTGAAAAGAGTAATTACAGGGCTGGCAAGATCGCTTAGCATGGAAGGATGCTCGCATGAGAGTTACTGGTCAAGTTCAATTCCTAGACTCACATGGTGCAAAGAAAAAGTGACTCCCACAAACTGTCCCTTGATCTCCATATATGTACCTTGGTAGGTGTGGGGTGTGGTGTGTGTGTGTGTGTGTGTGTGTGTGTGTGTGTGTGTGTGTGTGTGTGTGTGTGATGGCATGATTACATATGCATATGAGCCCATGTATGTATGGACACTAGAGGGAGACACTGAGCGTCCTACTTCGTAGCTCTCTGCCTTGTTGTCTTGAGACAGGATCTGTTCTGAACCTGGAGCTGTACTGGCAACCAGGAAACCCTTGCATTGCCCCCCCACCACCATCTACTGTGTTCCTACCACAGTGCTGGGCTTCACAGGTATATGTGGTCACTCCCTTTTTATTTTCAAATGAGTGCTAGTGTTTTGAACTCAGGTCCCCAGCCTCTATTACAATGATTTCTAGTATGCTGTTTTTATAACTTACCTCATTGTTTGCAATTCCAGAAAACTTTGAGTTCACATGGATACATCTTTCAATTTTTTCTATAGTTTTGTATCTGCTTGTCTGAGAGTTAAAATAGTTAGTTTGGGGCTGGAAAGATGACTCAGTGGTTAATAGCACTTGCTGCTCTTGCAGAGTATTGGATTTGGCTCCCAGCACCCTCATGGCAGTACACAACCATCTCTACCTCCAGTTCCAAGTGATCTGACACCCTCTTCTGACCTCCACAGAGGTCGTATGGTGTGCAGACAGATATTCAGGAAAATCATACATTAAATAAAAATAAATAATACATCTTAGAAATAGTTACTCATATTTTTCTAATACTTGTATAACCATTACATTTTTAACTTAAAAAAATACAGTGAAATCAATTTACTCCCAGCACAGCCACAGGCTAAGAATCATGAATAAAATGGATGGATCACCAAGGTCCCTTGCTCGTTACTGTGCTTTTACATATTACATGGTGGGCTTTGTGCAAATATACCCTTTAGGAACGGTCACCCCTTTAGAGCATGCATATCTCAGCCCACCTTTGCTCAGGCCTCTTCATAACACAGCTCATCTCCCTCTTTCCTGCTCTGTGCACCCCAAGCTGAAGATCTTCAGGGTGGGATGCCATGCCTTCTCCCTGGTGCCCTAGATGCGCAGTACCCTGTGCCTGACCTGAGCCATCTCTTGCCTCTGCCCTATTCACCCTTCAGAGCTAAGCTCAACCCTCAGCTGCGGTAGGCCCCTACTCAGTGCTAACCATTGATGCATCTTCTCCCCACTCACTGAGTGAGGCTGGTGAAGTGCCAAGACCACGGTGGCCACATCACCACTCTATCAGATCACAGCGGCTGGATGCCTTGACTGTATTAACACGGGTTGATCGTCATTAATCAGAAACCCAACATCCAGAACCTTTAGAACCTAAGCCTTTTTCGTGCTGGCATGCGTTATAAATAGAAATTACATTCCTAAGCTCACGGAACAAATCTAAGCCAAAACACAAGCACCGCGAGTAGGTGTGGTGGGAAGTAGCAGACATTGCTGTTTGCAACTAGAGAATTCAGAGTCTCTGAAGTCGAAGGCGTGTGGTAAACATCAAGGACAAAGGTCATTTTGTATTCTCTTTGCCTTCTGAGACTTGTGATGGCTTCGGATGGAGAGGAAGAGATTCCAGTTTCCACAGTCCTGAGATGGTGCCTGAGATGCGCTGCTTTTACAGGCACTAGATGAAAACAAACAAACAAACAAACCCTGAGCATCTCCTATCGCTGCCTACTTTGACAGGGAACGTGTATTTTTACCACTGATCTCCCTTTGTGACCCAAGTCAGCTCACTTCTCTAACACACTAGCCATTCAAATGGGTGGTTATTTGTTCAATGGTGTATTTTCAAGTATTCTCTAAGCAGAACAAATATTCTTTCTATATAGTTCCTTGCCTTCATCAATATGTACTACGAATCAGGAAAGGCTGACAGGTGCATTAAGGTGCTATATAAAGTTCCCTTTGGGCTATGTGCATTTGTGTGCATGAGACAAAAATGAACAGTATGTAGATTTATTTCCCTTCTCCAAGCTAGCTCATTATCTGAAGGCAAAATGTTCTAGCTCTGAAAATACCTGAGACCCGAGAAACATCTCCTTTGCAGCATTTGGAATGAGGGGTACTTATTTAACCGCCCTGGGTGGTAAGTCTTTTGAAGGTGAGGACCTTGTCTCTTTCTTTAGTGTGTCCCAGGAGCTGGCATGACGTCAAAGTGAATGCAGGCAAAGAGTAAGCATGTAGGAACTAGAAGGAAAGCCCAAGACTGTCCTTCTCTGGAAACTGACAGAGCACAGTAGCCCCACAGGCCTCTAGTTCAAAGGTCCAATATGCAGGAGGTTTTGAGAGAATACTGGTCTCAGGTGAAGGGCACTCACTTCAATTTGTGGTGATGCTGGTTTGTGACACCACGACCTGGGTGAACAGGTTTTCTTATCGCTAGTTTATTCACCTGTTGATGGTCTGCTCAGCACATCTCAGTATGACATTAATGGAACACTTTGTATGCTCTGTGTGTGACACTTACTCCTTAATAATGCCCGGTGATAGAACTGCCATTGTCACTCCCACTGATAAAATGGTGTATTTTGGAACACTGTGCCCTCATGGGGAGATGGCCAAGGGTTATTTAGTATAAGACAGGACTTCAAGGCTAGTTGGTTACAGTCTGAACTCAGAGAGTTATCCATCAGCTACATCCACATGGCTTGAGACTAGCAGCCTGTGGTTGTCCCAGGAAAGCCTTGCTCCTGGATGTATCTGGTCCTGGTTCACATCATCAGAATAAGAGATTTGTAGTGTCCATCCATGGAAGAGGACCAGAAGCCTGCAACTGTTGGATCCAAGGACCACAGGATGGCAGGGAAAGGCAAACACAATGCCATCTGGACACATGCTTGCCTTTAGTGGGGAGTGATGCCTGGGATCTCAAATCCCATCCAAGTTCACTGCATTTGGCCCAAAGTTAGTTGTGACTCAAGGTCACTGGGTCTTGGATTCTTTCAGCACTGAAATAAATACACTTTGCAGTCTATACTTTTTATTAATGATGTGAGTCACTTAATGAAGGTTCTGATCACTTCATCAATCTTCCTTTTGGGTGAGGCCCACACAGACACCAGAGAAAGCTGCCAGCCTGGGTCTGCTGGACATTTGGAGTCCACTCATCCCCCATGAACAATTGCCCTGCGGAACAGGAATCACATCGAAACCCTACTGGCACACAGTCACGCACAGGGTTTAAAGGGCCATTTTATGGCTCTGCTATGGACCTTGCTATTGTTTTTAAGTTCCAGGCACCCAAACAGCCACAGACAGGAGACCCTTAAAACCTGACTGTAAAACATTCTCCAATGTGCCAAGGCAGCCATCAAAACTGCAGCAGGCAAGATCTCAGCAAAGGTAGAATTTGATGGGACGTTAAGGATTTTCATTGTGAACTTTCCTAATTCCATGTCCCTGCCTGACTCATGATTGAAAAGCCTGTTCAGCCTTGATGACAGCATGTGACTGAGAATCTTCTCTACCACAGAATGACCTCCCTTGAAGGCGTCAGCATGGGTCACCAAGGGCATTTAGCTCCATTTGCATCCAGTCCCGCATAGACTATATTTCTTAGGAGAATGGCTTCATTGCTGGTTATGAGAACACGAATGCTTGTCTGGTTGTTGTTATCACTGTGCACACAGCATGCCTGAAAGCTGTCCCAGCCCAACCCAGGTCTGATTATGGGTTGTAGAATATACCATACCTCATTCTACATGTAAACAGGCTTGGGAATCTTCCATTCCTGTGTGTAAAATGATTTGGACAGGAAGCATTATCCACCTATTCTTTCCAAGGCTTCAGTTTCTAACACTCAAAGGTACTTCCATGGCAAGATCTGCAAATAATTCTTAAGTTGTAAATCATGCACCATTCTGAGTTACACAGTTAGGTCACGAGATGTTCTGTTCTGTTAATGTTTTAGGACTTTTGCTTCTCTGTGCCTATAATGTGTGACGGAATCAGCTTTAGGAATGAGAGCTTCCTCTTGGCTCATGGTTTTGGAGAATTCACTCTGTGATCATTTGGCTTCACACGCTTAAACAGAGCATCGTGGTGGCAGGAAAATGTACCAGAGGAATCTGTTCCCATCGCAATGAACAGGAAACAGAACAAGCCAGACGTAACTCAGGGATAACATTTCCCCCAAGAACCCATCCCAGATACCTGTGTCTCCCAGCTAGAGCTAGACCTCTTCCTCCCAAAGTGACCAGAAACTTCCTAAACAGCATCCTCACCAGAAGATCAAGCACCCAAAAGGTGGGGTCATTTCAGGTTCAAGCTGTAACTATTTCCTTGGGATGTGAATTATATCTTTTCCAGTATATCCAAGTGTATGGTTTAAACATCCGAAAAGATGGGACCCTGAGAGACACAAAAGGAGTTCTTTACTAACTTGCCTCTACTTGACCACCAATGTGGGTGGAATTGCAAGTGTCTACACGGTTCAACATCTGGCTTCCCATAAACAGCCCATTCCTTCATGGTGTGGCAGGTATAGTGCCTGGAAAGAAGTCATAGAGAATTTACAACTGGCCTTTCCAGAACAGCCAGCTATGATGCTGGGAGCCAGGAATTGCTATAAAAACAGGAGAGAGGCTTCTCCCTAAAACCTAGTTCTTTACTGCACCAGGCAGTAACTCTCATGTCATCCATCCATAGATATGAAGAAAGATGCGCTAAAGAGAGACCTGATCTTAACTAGGCTGACCAGGGTCTGAAGCATCACCCACCATATCCAGATTTCAGTTCTGAAACAGTAGTCAATCCATTCCTACAACAAAATGCCCAAGAAAATCAACTTAGGTTTGTTTGGCTTACTGTTTTGGAGGTTTCCAGCCTTGATCAGTTGTAACTTTGGGTGTGTTATGACACCCCATGGCAAGAGCACAGAGTGGACGTAAGCAATCCACTGGTGGCTAACAAGCAAAAGATGGAAAGGAAGAGGAAGTGGACAGAAAACCCATGATCACCTTTGTGCTGGCTAGACTAACATCAATTTGACACAGACTAGAGTCATCTGAAAGGAGGAAACCTCAATTGAGAAAATGCCCCTGTAAGATCTGTCTGTAGGGTATTTTCTTAATTAGTGATTGCTAAGGGAGAGTCCAGCCATTATGGGTGGGGTCCTCTCTGGGATGGTGGTCCTGGGTTCTCTAAGAAAGCCAACTGAGCAAGCCATGGAGAGCAAGCCAGTAAGCAGCACCCCTCCATGGCCTCTGCCTCACCTCCTCCTGCCTCCAGGTTCCTGCCCTGTTTTGAGTTTTTGTCTTGACTCCCTTCAGTGATGAGCAGGGATGTGGAAGTGTAAGGTGAACGACCCCTTTCCCTTCCAACTTTCTTTTTGGTCACGGTGTTTTATCACATCAAAGAAACCCTAACTAAGATACCCTTCAAAGATAACTCCAGTGGTCTCCCGTAGGCTCCACCTCTTAAAGGTTCTACCACTTCCCTAAAGCACGTTACTAGAAACCAAGAATGAGCCACATGCTCCTCTTGAGGATGCATAGGATCCAAATTATTCAATCACCTAGGCTACAGTCTGAGAGAACACCTAGGAGGAAAGAAACATTATTGGAAAAACAAGCACAGTGATCACGGGAGAAAGGTAGCATTACTCGGATGAAGCAGAAGAGTAGCCAGAGAGATGGTGGAGAAGAGCCGAAATGTTGGGGCGTTGGTTGCTTTGTGTCTTTCAGAGGTCACGAAGCAAGGGCTCAATGCTGGGATGACTCGTTGTTTCCATTGCTTGGCCTCTATGGTTCTTTAGTCACTCACTGCTATGAAACCCCTTGAACAGGATTTGAAACAGTCAACCAGGTGGGCCTAATCATGGATACATATGGAAATACATGTCTTTAACTGATAACAGGGGCTTGACTCTAGCTCTGTAGTTGTTTTAGATCTGAAAAACTTCTCAAAGGAAGGGGTGTTGACAATTAGGTCTCCAGCCCATAACATACGGCAAGGTGGTGGAGCCTTTGGGGGGTGAGACCTAATAGAAGGCAGTTAGGCCATTAGGGTGAACCCTTGAAGGAGATATGGGACACCTACCCCTTATTCTTTCTCTGTCTTTGGGTCCCAGCTATCAGAAAATGGGCAGGTGGCTCCAGCATGCACTCCCTGCCATATGTGGTGCTCAGACAGCAAGAGCCACTGATCGTGGGCTAGAACCTCTGTCAGAAAGATGAGGTGACATTTTTTTTCTCAAGTACATAGTCCAATAATCAAATGAATCTTCTCCCCACTTTGACTCTGGCTTCAGAGATTTGGGATTTGTCTGCGTGTGGGCTCATGTAAGCCCGAACACTGCAGGATGCAGTAGAGGGGTCTCTTCCCCTTGTAGAAGGCATGACACAGAGAGAAACAGGCCACAGACCAGATGAAAACTTCAAAAGCATGTGCCCACTGGATGGGCTATCTCTAGCTAAGGCTTGCCTTCAAAGGTTGCCATGGCCTTCGAGTATCCTGTTACCAACTGGGTAGCAGTACAGATCAACCATTCAACACAGGCTGGGACCTGTGAGAAACAACTCATATCTAAACCACAACAGTGCCCCCAAACCCAGAGCTTTCTATGAGGGAAGCTTCATATAGACATGTATACATATACATATGTATGTATATATATTATGTATATATATGTGCGTGTGCATATAAGTATATAGGTGTGTATGAGTGTATGTTGTATGTTGTATGTGTGTATGTGTGTATAAATATATATGCTTGTCTGTGTATATGTATGTGCATATATGTGTATACATGTACATATGTATGTAAATATGTGCATATTGAGGTGTATGTACATATGTATATATGTATATGCACATGTGTGTTTATATCACTGGGGTGTTAGAATTGATAGAATTATGAAATGTTGTTTGTACTTTATTTTCCTTGTATTTTAACTTTCATATTGTATTATTGCATGATAGGAACATCTATCAATTTTAGAGTATGAAATTAAGGGTTTACTTTTTTCTTTAAGGTTCTATCTAGCTCTTAAATTAAAGTGTCAAGTATTCCATATGCCCCACATATATTAACTATCTTAATTATCTAAGTCTGACTCTTCTGTCCCATTTGTATCTGGTGCTGACAGCCAGGAAGGCTGGGAATTAGCCTGTCTCCACCTTCCCTACGTGCGGCTGTATCTCTCAGTTGCTCATTCAAGCCTCTGTCCGCCTCGGCTTCTGTCACATCTCACAGCCTCCTTTTACCCCCTTGGTTGTGTGATTATCTGGTGGTGATGCTGTCTCTGCCTAGAACCCTTTGGGTGACACTCTGTCCTTTCTGCTCTCACATTACACCCACTGGCTATCCTTTCTAAAGTCTCTTCCCGCTGCCAGACTCATCACAGTAATTATCAAAGCCACCAACTTGGAAATTCAGAACTAAGGAGACCTCCCAGGCTGGAGAGAGAGCTCGGCTGGTAAATCATTCACCTTGTAAGCACCAGCACCTGAATTCTACCCCCAGAACCCACATTTTAAGAAGCTGAGTGTACTGGCATAATCAGTAAGCCTCGAGTCCCAGAGAGAGAGTCTCTTCTGTCTCACAAAGCAAGCTGGACAATACCTGAAGAATGACACTCTACGTTTACATTGGATCCCCCTATGCATGTGCACCTAGGGTCACATGGGCATGTGCACGCGCGCGCGCACACACACACACACACACACACACACACACACACACACTTAAATAATTAAAATTTTAAATGATTATATATAAAGGACTTCTTGAATTTCACTAAAAGCAGAGACTAAAAGTCAAAGATGCAGTGTCTTCCCCGCTGTCACAGAGTGAGGGTCACACAGCTGGCCGTGTTCTAGGGTGTGGTCTGCAGCAGTCCTCATCGCCTCAAACATCAACAGAAATGCTTTCACGATGGTTCTTTAGAGCAGATGCTAAGCGTTCTCTCCTGTCCTCCCATGGCTCTAACAAGGTAGGTGTTCACGGACCAGAAGTGCTGCTAGGATCTGGGGTGCAAACTTTGGTCTGCAGTTGAATTTGCTGCTGCTGAGCCACAAAGCAGCAGGGTCTTGGCTTTCCTCCTCCTTTTGAATCAAGTTTGCAAAGTCCAGTAATAAAAAGTATCGCAGGGCCTTCCTTTGATTTAGGGCTGCTCAGGGAGAGCCTGGACTCAGCACCAGAGATGGCAGCTGTTTACTTAAGCAAATGAATGGAACTTTAGCAGAAACAGCTCATAAACAAATCCTTCAGGAGGTCATGCCAGGCTCCCCAGGACCTGAGGTGTTGGGTCTGACAGACAGCATCATGGAGTCTCCAGGGTTCGGAATGTCATCTGAGAAGCCAAGGGGGGTTGTGGGGGTGATTTATTTACTTATACCCTGCAAAGGAGAGGCAGCCAGGGGACAGGACCAACGAGGGGACAGCAGCACCCCATGGTGCAGAGTTGGGTCCAGGCTGTTTTTCTCAGACCATGGATCTGTTCTCTGTGCTGCTACGTTCTCCCTTGAGGCCATGGAGGGGAGAGAAGGCAGTAAAACACAGACAAACCTGCCAGGCAACTTTACCATCATAATCCTCTAGACCTGCCCTGTGTCTAGGTTCACATATTCATATGCTGTTGGAAGATGACGCCCAGTTATCTGTCCATGAAGCCTCTGTGCCTGCCTCCCCTTCTTTTTTTTTTTTTTTCATTTTATTATTTTATTCATATTACATCTCGATTGTTAGCCCTTCCCCTGTTTCCTCCCATTCTTCCCTCCCTCCCCTTTCCCCCCTTCTCCCCTCCCCTATGTCTGTGATTGAGGGAGACCTCCTCCCCCTATATATGCTCTTAGAATATCGAGTCTCTTCTCGGTAACTTGCTATCCTTCCTCTGAGTGCCGCCAGGCCTCCCCATCCAGGGGACGTGGTCAGAAAAGGGGCACCAGAGTTCATGTGAGAGTCAGATCTCAGTCTCCACTCAACGGTGGAGAATATCCTGTTCGTCGGCTAGGTCTTGGTAGGGGTTCGAAGTTTAATGCCTATATTCTCCTTGGCTGGTGCCTTCGTTTGAGGAGGACCCAGGACCCAGATCTGCCTGTCATAAAGTTCTTCTTGTAGGTTTCCAGAACCCTGTGGGTCCTACTATTTCCTTATTCTTCCATGCTACTCTCGCCTAAAGTCTCAATCGGATGTCCTTCTATGTAGGTTAGCATTTCCTCAATCCCTAAGACTTCAGGGTCCAGTTCAGGAACTGTGCCCCTTCATCTTTCCTTCACTTACCTTCTGTCATGCTGTGGATTGTTCCTCCAAAGGTCATTTGTTCAAAGCTTCATCTATAAATTCCAACCTTGATGGTGTGCAGATGTGAGGTGTAAGCAGGGTCGATGTGGGTTAGATGATGTCCTTGGGGCGAGGTCCCTCAAGGGCTTCAGTTGCCTTGTAAGAAGAGGGAGAGATCGGAGTCAGTATGCTTGCTCTCTTAGTGATGCCCTCTATCACACCATGCCAGAGGCACGTGCTCCTAGACACTGAGCCCACACTCTTGGACTCCCCAGCCTCTGGGGCTGAGCACTGAATAACCTTTTTATTGTTCAAAAATGACACCGCCATGGCACTCAGCTACAGTGACAGGAAATAGACTGAGATGACATTCCATTCAAACTGAACCACTGCCTTTATCTTCTTTAAAAGATGTGTTAGGACTCACAGGCTTTGGATGCCGTCATAAGCCACAATCTAATACACTGTGGGTCTGGGAATCATTCGCTTTTCCCAGCATGCTTTGCCAGCCAAACTATCCAGTACAAATGTATCACACAGAGGAGTTCAGCATTGTCGTGCAGTTCTGGTACCATCAGGGTTGCTGCCTGCGATACCTCTATCACTACTTCCCGTACACACCGAAAGGGAAGTTGGCAGGGTTTTAGCAAGATAGGTACACTTCAAGGCATTCTTCTATTTCTTTTGCCTGTCAGAGCAAGGTGGGGAGCCCTGGATGATGCAACAATGGCTTATAGCTTTCCCTGGTGGTGTATTTACTAAAGCAGTTTTACTAATGGGCTGTTTACAGTCATTTCCTTTCACAGCTGGCCCCAGAGTGAAATGAAAACAAAAAATAATACCCAGGGGTTTATCAATTTTTCTCTCTTATAAATTGTTAGTGCTTCTCAGCAGGCGAGGTTCACAATGCCCAGTTTATAGGCTTCTTTCAGCTGCAGTGTCTGCCTACACTGACTCACTGCATGGAAAAAAACCAGCTCTCCCAGGACCTGAGTCTGATACCCCTTGCTGAGATTGGCAACATCTCTGCTGCATCTGTGGGGTAGTTGGAGGCGGCAGCTCTTAGGACTGTGAAGGGAGAGATGAGGACACGGTCCTCAAGTGGCTGTGCGGCAGTGGTCCTCAACCTGTGTGCTGCGACTCCTTTGGGAGGTCGAGTGACTTTTTCACAGAGGTCGTCTAAGACCTTCAGAAGAAAACGCAGACATTTACACTGCAAATCCTAACAGTCTCATATTTACAGTTATGAAGTAGCCATGAGAGCACTTATAGTTGAGGGGTCACCACAACATGAGGAACTATATTAAAGGATCTCAGCATTAGGAAGGTTGAGGGCCACTGCTATATGGAATCTCTAACAGGCAGAATGACTTTGCTCCCCTGACACATATTTCTTTGTTTCTTTTCAACTATTTTAGGAAGGACAGCCACCTCTCCTTTGACATTTTATGTGTAGGACGTAAGGAACAACCTGACCACCAACGAGGCACTGAACAAACACATATACAAGCCAACTGCGGAGGCAGATGGAGCTAGAGAGCAAGGGCAGAGTCACACAGATTTCTTCACCAATCACAAGGGAAGGTCAAAGCCATACTCCATGGGGACCTCTGGAATGTTCTTCCCTACTAAGCCATCGCTCTAGGTTTTGATGGGCGACAGGAAGGAGCTGCGCGACACTATTCTCTTATGTTGTCATAGCAATAGAACAGTAACTAAGAAACAGCCTTAAAATTTAGAAAGCATTATTGTCACCACCTCACCAAGGTGAGGAGCTATGGCATACAAAGGTGATGCCCTTCCAAGACTGAGCAGCCATAAAGTGCCAGAACCTTGGCCTGAAGACAGAGAATCCAGCCACAGGCCTCATGTTTTGGAAACAAAAGGGAACTGTCCATCTTCCTTATAGATTTTTCTGAAGAATTTCTGAAAGATTAGCAAGAAATCTCCAAACTCGATGAAAAGCAAATAATGATGATCCTGGCAGCCTTCAGTCTCCCCTATATTGCTACTTGAACCATAAATGTCACAGTCACATCTTTGTTAGGGCTTCTATTGCTGACCTCAAACAGCATGACCAGATACAAGTTGGACGGGGAGGGCTTTATTTCTGCTTACAGTTCTCAGGTGACACTCCATCTCTGAGGGACATCAAGATAGGAACTCAAGGAAGGAACTAAAGCAGCAGCCACGGAGGAACACTGACTGCTGGCTTGCTCCTCATGGCTCTCTCAGCCTGCCTTCTCCCAGAACACAGCACCCCAAGCCAGCGGGGGTAGGGGGTGGCCCACCCACAGTGAAATGAGCTCTGCTCTATCAATTATTGAGACCATGTTCCACAGGCATAGCCACAGACCGATCTAGTGGGGGCATTTTTCTCAGATGATGTTCCCTCTATCCCAAATGACTCTAGCTTGTGTCGAGTTGACATAAAACTATCCAGCCCACTGATGAAGCTACTTTGAGAGCAATCTGTTTTATGTACTCAAAGTGGAAATAAGCTAGGAGTGTATGTTAACCAGAGCCAGAGTGTCTCATCTGTGAGTTCTATGTGTGCAGATGCATCCATCTGCAGAACAAAAGCATTGAAGAAAAAGAAAATTGTGCCTAGGCTAACAATGGACAGATTATCTATTGCCATTATCCCTTAAAAGAAATAGTGCAATGAAAACTATAGCATATCTTATATTAACTATTACAAATAACCTAGAAATAATGTAAAGTGTTCAGGAGGATGTGCATGGGCTAGACATAAATACTATGGTTTTTAAAACTGGGACTTGAGCATCTGTGCATAGTGATATCAACAGGGATTCAAGCCTAAACCTCAAGGTCCTGAGCAACAATTGTACATATTTGTATACAAGAATATTTGCTGTAGAATTGCTATAAATACATAAAATAGGCAATAAATGTCTAGTCAAGGTCAGGTGAGGTGGCACATACATATCTTTACACTTGGGAGGTGAAGTCAGGAGGATCAGGAGTTTGAGACCATCCTCGGTTATATAGTGAGTTCAAAGCTGGACTGAACTACATATGACAGGTCTTAAAACAAAAAAAAATTTTTTTAAATTCAGCCATAGAGAAGTGAAATAAAGTATGCTACATCTCTGCTACAAAATACTGTGTGATGGTCAAAATGAACATGCGTCAGAAAAGTCACTGAGATATGTGTTCAAATGAATAAATCAAATATGCAAAATCTGACCCTAATTATATTTTAAGGGATTAATGTATATATATTTGTGTGTGTGTGTGTGTGTGTGTGTGGGTGTGTGTGTGTGTGTATGGAATGGATGCACAAGGAAAAAGCTAAAGGAGCTTGATGCAATTTGTTGACAGCAATGACTTCTGGGAAACATAGTGCCACTCATCTCTGAGGAAGAAAGAGATGGGTTTTTGGAGTGTCCTCTATGTAATTTTGTATTATCGCACACTGACATAAAAGGAATATATTTGGGCTTTCTGCCATGCCACATACTATCATGGGTGAGCTGAGGAAACACAAAGGCCAGCCTGCTGCTGGCAGTACAGGTGGCCTGTAGACACTCAGAGGCCTGCTTGCTGCCATACCACATGGTGTGGGTGAGGGAAGACACCCAGAGGTCCACCTACAGCCAATTCACGGTGGCACGGGAGCTTGGAGAACTCCCAGAGGCCCACCATCCAGGTGGCCCACAACCAGCTGGAGCCACTACAATGTACAAGGATGTGGTGGAGAGATGGGAAACAAATTGAGCATTATTAAGAGAGGTAGAACTGGAGACATGAGAGTGGAGAGAAACAGCCTGTTTTGAGTAGCTCACTCCCACTCCACCACCTGAGGCTGTGGTGAAATCACAGCCCGTGCCATCAGTGAGTGCCATGTCTGGGTCCATGGGCATGCAGCAGCAGGGGTCAGTGTTGACGTTTGTGGCTCATATTACCCCTAATGACCTTGGGCACATCCCTGGTCTGGGCAGCCACCTGGAACCACATAGATGTGTCCAAGGGCTGCGTAGAGCTGGCCCTGCCCCTCACGAGCTGCAGCGCTGGGGAGAGCAGGCCCCACACCTCAACTGGGCAGCACAGAAGAACTGACGCTGGTGGCATGCGTGTGGGTGAGCCAGCCCCAAGGGCACAAGAACAGGAAAGCTGCCCTTGCCTCTTGCCAGCTGCAGCACTGAGTGAGCCAGCCAGAGCAGTGCTGGAGAGCTCGTCCTGGTGGTGTGGATGTGGGAGAGTTGGCGGGCTGACCAACTCAGCTACCACCCAGGCCCAGATCCAGGGCTTTGAGTTGGCCCACCCCGACATCTACCCCATCTATGAGCTGCTGGAGATGTGAAAGGGCCAGTCCTGCAGATCCAAAGCTACAGGATCTCCAGGATATAGGGCAACAACAGGCCACCTGGCAGGAGCCCCAGTGAGTGTGGCAGAAGCCAGAGGCCTTGAATCAGACCGATGACCCATTACAATGAACATTTGCAAGTAAAGATAGGTGGACAAAAGGGTACAGTGTGGGACACACTGTGACACTGTACAGCTTCCATGAGGAGATGTTTTTCATGCTTTGGTTTTGTTTATTATTTTTTGTTTTATTTTGAGAGAGTTTCAAGGGCAGAGGGCAGATTTGAAGGGATCCCGGGGAGATGAGTCAGATTGGAGTGCGCGATGTGAAACTCACAAAGAACCAATAAAAAGTTTATCAAAAAAAAAAAAAAAAAAAAGAACACATTTGTAAATATAAACAAAATGTTATTAGATAGTAAAAAAAACCAAATGTTAATTTGAAAGACAGAACCTAGAAAAGAGAAAGTCCATCTGACCATATAATGCATTTAAGCACAAATGCAAGAAGCTGTACAATACTGTCTTGCCAAAGGATGGCAGCTAGGCCTGGGGAGGTGGCTCCTTCAGCAAAGTGTGGGCCATTCAAGAGCTGAGTTCAGGTTTTCATCACCCACACAAAGACCAGGATGAGTGGCCAGCAACTGTAATCCCAGTATTAGTAGGCGTAAGGTGGGGAGACCGAGCAATCCTTAGAACTCGTTGGCCAGCTAACCTAGCTCCTCAGTGAACTCTAGGGTCACCGAAACATGATTTTCTCAAAATAGAAGATGAAGAGCAATCAGGGGAGACATTTGAATATGACCTCTGACCTCTCTACATTCACATATGTGCATGTAATACACACCAGAAGCAAACAAACAAAACAGAGTGTGGGGCTAGGAAAGAAGTAAGTGTGGAATTGCTCACTCCTTTGAACACTGACACCAGTCCCTAATAAAGTGGGGGAATGAGTCCTGTGTAACACTATCGTCAGAATTAACAAGAACTGCATCATAAGAGGTGTGCCTGACACTGACAACAGATTTGTGAACAGGAAGCCCTGTAACCTGTGTGGTAGTCGGAAGGAGAAAGGCCCCATAGGCTCATGTATTTAGAGTTTTGGCTCCCAGTTGATGGGCTGCTTAGGAAGGACTGGGAGGTGTGGCCTTGTCAGAGGAGGTATGTCTCTGTGGAAGGGCTTAGGGTTTCAAACAGGCCACACCAGGCCCAGGCTTAATCCTTTTCTCTGCCTGAAGGTCAAGATGTAAGCTCTTATCTACAGCTCCAGCACCATGCCTGCCTGCCTCCTGCCACATTCCATCCCATGACGGTCAGGGACTAACCCCCTGAAAGTGTAATCAAGCCTTCAACTAAATGCTTTCTTTTATAAGTTGCCCTGGTCATGGTGTCTCTGCAGAGCAATAGAACAGTGCTGAGATATCCTGTCCTAGAACTCAGTGTCTTCCTCAGAAAATAGGGGGCAGCAGTTAGAACAGGACCATGTATCTGTGTCAGAAGGGTATTTATACAGTGTGTGTGTGTGTGTGTGTGTGTGTGTGTGTGTGTGTGTGTGTTAGATGGGTATATACAGTGTATATGTGTGTGTGTGTCAGAAGGGTATATATACAGTGTGTGTGTGTGTGTGTTAGAAGGGTATATATACAGTGTGTGTGTGTGTTAGAAGGGTATATATACAGTGTGTGTGTGTGTGTGTGTCAGAAGGGTATATATACAGTGTGTGTTAGAAGGGTATATATGCAGTGTGTGTGTTAGAAGGGTATACATACAGTGTGTGTGTATGTGTGTGTCTGTGTTAGAAGGGTATATATAGTGTGTGTGTGTGTGTGTTTGAAGGATATATACAGTGTGTGTTATAGGGTATATATACAGTGTGTGTGTGTTTGTTTTTGTGTGTGTGTGTGTGTGTGTGTGTGTACAATTACATCTATAGCTTACCTTGATAACAGCTGCACCATGTCATATCACAAGATTGCACTTGGAGCTCCAGAAGCTGCTCCAGTGACAGCCACCATGATGACATAGAACCCACAAATGGGCACTACTGCTTCATGGCTTGTGGGTCAGGATCTTGAAACATTTGGTGCCACAGCTCAGAATCTCTGTGACTTAAAAAAAAGAAGTACAATTTTCCTATGGTCCATTTGCTTGCCAGTAACATACTGATAGAATGGTGCAGATGGCTTCTGTGAGGTTTGTTACATATATAGTCTGAACTGTGTCTAGGCGAAGCTTAAGGCTGTACAAGCATTAGGTACTATTTATAATGATGGTATATACACTCTAGAGACTAAGCAAGGGACTCACACATCAGGAATCTGATATGCATTCTCATTTGCAGAGCATATCCCAGGATCCACTGTAACCTAGTATTCATTTCCCAGTAGAAGCACAGGTTATTGGGAATGGCTGGAAGATGTACAGAAGCCGTGGCACAGGCCAGGCTACCCAGTACGTGCACTTGAATCAGATGGCTGCCCAGAGGCACAAACGTGGCCAAGCCAAAGGTGATAGAGCTGTTCGCTACAATTTGGAGACCCAACCTGAAAAACCTCAGTGATCGTTATACAGAATTAATGTTTAAAATGATGGTGTGTTGAACATTATTGGATTAAGGAAAATGTACCAGTAAAGTCACTTTCATCTGCTTCTTTTTGCTTCGTTTAGGTAGCTACTAGAATATGTCAAATTAGGTTATGGTTGGACAGCATCAGGCTGCAAGCTACATGCTCTGTCAAATACACCCGTCACATTTCCAAAACACTTTCACCTATTTTTTTTTTTTAAGTTCCTGGGGAGATAAGTAAGGACAGAATGCTTTCATCGTTACAAAGATGAAGAGACTGAGAACTGATGTGACTTGTCCAAAGGCTTTTTCCATGGAACATTTTCCTGTATGGGAAAAACTTTTAAATAGAGCAGAAGATCCCATAACAACAGTAACTTTTGTTTTAAACCATACTTCCTCCCACCATTCAAAGGCAAGGCAAATGTGTGTGTGTGTGTGTGTGTGTGTGTGTGTGTGTGTGTGTGTGCGTGCGCGTGTGTGTGTCCCAGTCAACTTGGCGCAGCCTAGATTGGCTTGACCTTTGGGCATGCCTATGAAGGATTGCTTTGATTGTTAATCAGTGCAGAAAGACCCAGCCCACTGTAGGCACCACAGTCTCTAGGCAGGTGATCCTGAGCTACACAAGGAAGCTAGCTAAGCATGAGATGTATGAGCCACCAGATTCTGCGCTCCTCCATGGCTTCTGTTTCACTTCCTTGGCTGTGAGTGAAGCCATGGTTGGAGGTAATGCTCTGTGGATGGAAAAGAAGCAGATCAGCATTCAGGTTCCTGCCTTGAGCGCCTGCCTTGACTTCCCTCACTGTTGGACTGTGGCCTGGAAGGGTAAGCCAAATAACACCCCCACCCCTGCAATTACTTTTAAAGGTCAGGATGTTTATCACAGTCACAGAATGAATACTATATATAACACCACACACACACACACACACACACACACACACACACACACACACACATTTGTGTATTGGTATTAATTTAGAATTGGTGATAGTGATTTTCTCACTGACATCTACATAACAATCCTGAGAGTGACTAGCCATCTAGCACAATCCCAGCTCAAAGCAAAAAGCTGTTGGCGGAGAGGGGCAAGAAGAGGCAGACCGACAAGACTCTCTGGTCAAAGTTTCTCCCACAACAATGGAGGAGTGCTATGCATCTTTAACAGTGAAAGGGGTCCAGTAGGAAAGGGGAATTAAATCACCAGGGAACTCAGAGGGTGAATGAAAGCACCAAGGAGAAGGAGAAACATGCACCTGGATAAAAAGGTGATTGCTCCCTATTTTAAAAGAGGCTTGGGACTTGAGTCAGCCCTCAGTCTTCAGCACAACCCCTTCCTCTGTGTTTCATGTGTCTCTGGTACACTGATCTGAGCCACTATGTCACCTTCAGCCCTGCATCTTTGTTTATCTGAACATTGGCCTTTCATTCTTGAGACAAAGGAACCATGCCAGTTGTCTTCCTATCTCTCCCTCCGGTGGCCTCCCAAGAGCAGGTGTTTTATGAAACTTTCATTAGAATTCTAGACCAGAGGCAAGAGGCATGGTCCTGTTATGATTTCAAATCCACAAGGCTGCCTCGTCCCCAGGTCGTGTTGAAAACCATCTCGCTTTAAGAGATCACTGGGCAGAATGGTGGCCCACTGCCATGAGTTTGGGGGAGCACGAGGCATGATAGAGAGGCGCTATCACTCCTGAATGCCAGCAATGAAATAGTAATTGGAGGTGACTGATCTTCGGGAGGGGAGCTGGGCTCATGCTCATGATAAATGGCAGGCAACGGAAAGGTTGATGATGAATGAATTGGGATTAGCCTTGCAAGCATGATGGAGCAAGGCTTTCTATACCTGACACTTAAAATCATTATTCTTGCTTAACATCTGCCACGATTCATCATCCCAGTCCTAGATTTGCTCAGAGAACACTGTCTGGATCTCAGCCTGAGGCCCGGTTTTAGCCTATATTCTATTATCAAAGGGTGTGTCGATGGCCGTCTTTCCAGTGGACTTCCTCCAAAGCAGGAACTATCTGGTTAATTTTTGAGTAAGTGTAAACATCAGGATTTCTACAGAGAAGCAGGATGAGGAGAAGACAGAAAGATGTTGAACTGAGAAGATCCACACGCAAGTTGTACATTGTAGACTGACTTTATTTATTTATTTAAAATATAATTAGATCACTTCTGCCCTTCCTCTCTTCCCTCCTGTCCTTCCCATGCCCAACATGTGACCATCCTCCCAAATCACTGCCTTCTTTTCTATAATCACTGTTGTTTATACATATACATAAAAATGACTTGACATGTAAATGCCATCTGCTACATCCCTTAAATGTCACCCCCATGTTTCATCCCTAGAGAAAACTACTCCTCTCTCTCTCTCTCTCTCTCTCTCTCTCTCTCTCTCTCTCTCTCTCTCTCTCTGTCTCCACAGTTGTTAATTGCCTTCATCTTTTTATCTAGGAGTGAGTGTCCCCTTAAGAGTCCCTCCATTTGGAGATGGTGGACTGATTTTCACTTTATTCATTTTGGTATTTTAAGTAGAGATTATGAAGGAGAACTAAATCTGTGGTGAGCACCAAGAAAGTCCCTAAAATTCTTTGCCTGTAGCTATTGGAGGTTAGGGTTGACAATTCTAGCTTGCCTACAGATGAACTAGCCTTGAAACGAGAGGGGAAATTTCACTGATATTCACTCACTATGTTTATGCAGACAAATAAACAAAAGGGGACTTGGAGGGGCCTGAGCTCAGCTCACACTCCTGCAATGCACATCTGGGTCTTCTGATTACTCCATTTGCTCCCTGAATGGATCTGGGTCATTTACCTTTTTTTTTTTTTTTCTTTTAATTTCACATCCCATTTTTAGTTACAACTTTAAAAAAATGGTGCTGTTTCCAAGCCGTGTTCTGAGAAGTTTCTGTGTTAAGATTTCCGATGTTGAAGTGTTGACCGTCAGCTCCTTGAGGTTAAAAATTCTTCCAGATTCTACTTGGAGTTTTACCCTAATTCTCCACATAGCAAAGCCAGCCTCCTATTTGCCCAAAAAAAAAAAAAAAAAAAAAATCACCTGGGTTCTTGCTGTTTCTTAGTCAAATGCTTTTGACTTGATTCTAAGGAATCCCTTCATCTCTCTTCTATTGAAGCCATTTTATTGTATTACAGCCTTCCAAGAACACATAGCATGGGGTGAGAAAACAAACAGAGGCAGCCTGCTCCATATCATCACAGGCCTTACAGGAAGAAGATACAGCAATGCCAGGTTCTCCTTTTTTTTTTTTCCCCCCGCCCTCCTTCTTGTTCATCACTGGGCAGGAGGATTGTGGGGCTAATTGAAGTCTGTTTCATTTTTCTGCCATTGATGTGGGTTTTAGCTCAAGTGGAATGAAACATATCATGTCTGAAGGGAGATTACTTTTACAAATTAAACCAATGTATCTTACTGAGCTCTATTTCCAGAAATGTGACCTTATTATACTTCATAATTAAAGATGGGAGCAATAAAGACATGCCAGCCAACATGCCTTCTAATAATGCCTGCTGGATTTGAATTAAATTTACTATTGACCATTAAAGCACCACAGGGTACTCTGTGGGGAACCAGAAGGAAAAACTCCCTATTGTGTCAGTAGCTCCATTCCAGGTGAAACATCAGCCCTCCTTCTGAGTAAATGAAAGACTCTCCAGGATTCACTGGGGCTGCAGAGCAAAGAGCAGGTAAGAAAGGCTCACATCTTGTTGTCCTGGTACATTTCAGAGAACTGATGCAGGGAGGAAGAAGGAATTGGGCAAGGGTGTAGGCAGGCAGGGGCAAGGAAAGGCATGCACCAGACTTGGTGCACCAGACTTGGTAGAAGAGAATGGGGGTTGCGAGGGGGTGGGGGGAGAAAGAGTCACAGCAGAAGAGGTCTGGAGTTTGGTTCTTAGCACCCAATGCAAGCAACAAAATGGTCTGTATCTCTAGGATATCTGGCACCTCTGACCTCATTGATTACCTGCATTCATGTGCATACATTCACATGCAGACACACATATGCACACATAATTAAAAATAATAATGGATCTTTTTGAAAGGCTAAGTTATAAAACTAAGTAACAATATTTTTCAAGTTATCAGAATACCCATATACTCAAACAACAAACAAATTCCATAAGAAAAATATGGATTTTTTTTTTTTTTAGCACCTGTAAGGCCACTTAAGAGGGCTGAGGTTTTAGGATCATTATCAGTGTGAGGTCTGTCAGTCCGTGTGCCCCAGGCCTTCTGAGGCCACAAAATCTCTAAAACAAACAAGCAACAAAACTTTCTTTTTAAATCAAAAGGTAAAAAATATGACCAATATACTCAGGAGGCTGGGACGGGACTGAAAGTTCAAGGCCTGTGTGGGCTGCACACTTCGAAGCTGTCTCAATGACCCCCCACTCCCAAGAACAGAAAACTCAAGTCAGGTTATAGAACCAGAACATGCTTTCTTACATAAGTGAGTTGCACTAGCTCTTTAAACCAAGTCAGTGAAAGATCTGGCTCATGACGCAAACCCCCAACTTCCCTGAATAAAGAAAACAAAAAGCAAAAATTGGAGACTGGAGAGATGGCTCAATGGTCAGGGGCACTGGCCGCTGCCCTTTCAGAGGCCCTGAGCCCATCTCCTAGCACCCATATGTCAGCTTGCAGCCACATGCAACTCCAGCCCCATGGGATCTAATGCCCTCTTCTTGCCTCCTTGGGCACTCGAGCAAGTCCCAAGATTCGCTATCAGCAAACCCAGCTTCGAGTTAGTGGCACGAGCACAAAGGACAGCAGGCTCGACACTCAAGAAATTTCCATTTGAGTTTGATGTCCCTTTTGCAGGTCGTTGGACAT
Source organism: Acomys russatus (assembly GCF_903995435.1). Classification (NCBI taxonomy): domain Eukaryota; kingdom Metazoa; phylum Chordata; class Mammalia; order Rodentia; family Muridae; genus Acomys; species Acomys russatus. Next base: position 44,965,443 of record NC_067161.1, on the reverse strand, counting down.
CAGATAATCCTCCTTCCTCTGCCTGTTTGATTTCTATTCAGTCCTAAAGAGTTCATGGAGCCAGTCCACATTAGGAAAGGCACTCTGCCCTCCTCAGTCCACTCATTCAGATATCAATCTGACCCCTAAGAGCCCTTTCAGATTCATGCAGAATAATGTGAGACCAAGTTTCTGGACATGGAATTGACACAGAAAAATTAACTGTGAACAATGTTATGAGCAAATAGTGGCTAAAGACAGACAAAAAACAAAAAACAAAACAAGGCAGTAGTGGTATATACCTTTAATCCCAGCACTTGAGAGGCAGAGGTGGGTGGATCTCTGTGAGTTTGAAGCCAGCCTGGTCTATAGAGTTAGTCCAGGACAGTCAGGGCTACACTGATGGGAAGGAACTCCTAGGGAGCAGATAGATGCAGACCAGAGCAGTGTGAAGGTGCAAAGCAACTGAAGGAGCCTTCCTTCAGCCCCACTGGTGTGTCCTGGCTGGGGTGAGGGGTTGCAGGTGAGAACTGATGGGTAATATGCAGCCTGCACAGAGTGGCATGAGAGATGCTTGTGCAGTCGATAACGATTGAAGACAGCGCATAATGGGTTGTAACAGTTCTTTGTCCATGTAAAGTTACACATCACTCTTTAGACACTAGTGTAGCACGAATGAAAAGCCCTTAACATGCCATTCGGCCTTGTCAATGCTTGTGTGAGGCACATCTCACAAGACATCACAGGAGCCCAGCTTGAGTCTCCTGTGATGATACGGTGGTGCTGATCCCACCGCCAGTGCAGGCAAGGTCAATGACATCAAGTTGACCCAGCATCCCTTTACAACAAGCTATCCTAGTTTTTCCCATGAGACCATCCACCCAGGGGCTAGAGGTATAATGGGCTAGCAATTCAGCATTCAGATGATAGTTTCCAAAACAAGCCCACCAAGTGGCATCACCAAAGAAAGTGGTCCCCTGCTCTGGGTGATATAAAGGTCACCCACAAAGCTTTCAAGACCCATCAATCAGAGGTCCACATCTAGAGATTTCAATCTCCCTGCCTTGAGCTCAGGCATCATTGTATGCAGAAACCAGTTGTGAACAATTCCTCCGAGGAAAAAGAAGAATCCAGACCGAAGATTAAAGTAGTCATCATTAGACATTACTCCCACAGAGGCCAGGGGAGAAGAGCAAGGCCAGAAACACAGGACTTTGAAAAGCAACAAAAAAGCAGCAAGGTCAATGGTATCAGATGCCACTGACCAGGTCAGAGGAGGCCAGAGAAGCAACTATACACATTTGGCAACACAAAGGATGCTTAGAACCTTGACACAGCTTTTGTCAGATGGTAGAGCTGGAGATCAGATCAAGTGGAATCAGGCATTCTGGGCAAACTATTCTGAATCTTGTTCTGGAGAGGTGGATGTAAAGACACAGTGTCTTTTACTGGATGTGTGGAGAATGCCATTGCTCTCATGGGCAGAAGGGAATCCAGCTGAATATAACTTTGTGACAAACAAGAAAGGTTTGGCACCTGCAGCATGATGTCCCTGACAAAGCAAGAGGAGGTGGAGTCAGACAGAAAGTAGCACAGTGGGCCTTTGATGAAAGCAAGGACACCTCTTCCTTCAAAACTAGATGGAAAATACAGAACATTTAAGCCAAGTAAGACTGATTTTTAATTTAAGGGTAGAAAGATGACAGAATTCCCATCTAATGACTACCATAAATATTTTTATCATTGATATCATAAAATAAATTTTATATTGAAAATTTAGTCACCCTATTGTCATGGACCTGTTTTCATGTAAATAAGCATACATCACAGTCACCCCCTTCTGAGTGCTGTGTAGTGGCCTTTCTATATCAGCACATGAGTTATTTAATCAATATTATTGGGGAGAAAACATAGATTTACTCTATATTTTTGGTGGTAAATTTCTTTTACACACCTTTCTTCTTACTTATGTTGCTATAGATTTGTAAATGTGAGATTTTTACTTTAAAAAGGCATACCATTCTTCTTTAATATATACTTAGAGTTATCCAAAGAAATAAAATCAATTGCAGAAAGAGGGGACTACATGGTGAATGGATTGTAGGAGTGAATTTATGAGACTGTGGAAAATGAACTCTCCCATGGTTTTCCAAAAACTAGAAAATCAGGGAATTTAGTGATGTCATTAAGTCTGAAAGCTAACAATCAAGGGAGGGACCTGATGAATCTGGGGACCGCAGAGACCTCTGATGTAAGTCCCAGAGATTGAAGGCTGGAGAATCACTTCTCTACTGGCCAAGGGCACATAGCCCAGAGAGAACGGACACATGGTTTCCCTTCCTCTGCCCTTTTGTTCTAGCTTGTGCTCAAAAGATGGGGTGAATTTGGCCATTGGTGAGCATAACTCTTCATTCTCCAGTGCACATATCCAAATTTCTTCAACCCCACCCAGAAATGGCGATTTATCAACCATATGATGTCTGCCTTTGCTCTCTGATGCTATGATAAACACAGCAGTCAGAAGCAACTTAGCTTCCAGGTTATAGTCCACCACCGAGGGAAGCCAGACAGCAGCTGAAGCAAACACCATAGTGAACTGCTGCTCGCTGGTTTTCTCCGCAGCCTGTGCTTTCTGTACAGCCCAGGATCTCCCACAGCAACCATTAATAATAATATTTTTTTAATGCCTACAAGCCAGTCTGATGAAGGCAGTCCCTCAGTTGAGGTCCCCTTTCTCAGGTGACTCTAGTTTGTTTCAATTTGACAGAAACTCACCAGCAGCAAATCTGGGAACCCCCAAGCCTACTCAAGCTGAGGGATAAAAATAAGCCATCATAATTGTTCATCTATTTGTATTTTCCAAATACTTTTATTTTGCCTCTGCACAGCCAGGATTTTGTTTTATAGGAAGCCAAGGGTAGAATTGTCCCTTTCTTTCAACATCGTATACTAGGGAAAATGTTTGCCTTTGATAAAGCTTTGTTCTAATGTGCCTCCTTTAATGTGTTACATTCTCACAGCATATTAAGCAATTGGTTGTCCTTCATGTGAAATTTATATTAATTACATTCTTTGAAAGGAAGCTTCTCCTTTTTCTGCCAATGCAATTGCCAACAAGGAGCTATTTGGCCAGGCCTACGGGGAGGGGGTGGGGGGTGGGGGAAACTACTAGAAGCTGAAAATCATCCTAGTTTAAATTCTCATTAAGATTCATTCCCAGCACATGTGTCTCCGATACACGCACTTCTTGGTCCTCTCAGTCCTCTGTCTGCTATTGCTGGTCGCACTTGTGAACCTCTTGACTCTCAAAGACTGATCTTGACTCCTTTAAAGATAGGACTTGTGCCAGGCTTGACTCAAATGCTCTTGGCTCCCTTGTGAGCAAAAACAGTTCTCAGTTCTTGACATGGCACTCAATCACTGAATTCTCCCAGATCCCCAAACACCAAAGACTCCTCTGTGGCGGGATGCCGTCTGCCTCAGTGCCCTGTGTGAATCACAGGATGATTAGCTCTTGATCTAAAGCCCTTTGCTGTCAAGGCCACTGAAAGACCCAACAGCTGTTTCTAATGTTGAGGATCAGGGCTCTCTTTAAAATATAAATCCGACAATGTTTCCTTACTGGGCATAGCCCTGCAGTGACTGTCCTTTGCTGTGGGAATAGGCAGTCTTCTATAGAGGCCTCCAATAGTTCTCCTGTCTGATACATTGGTCACCACAAAACTCCTGAAGTTTCTCAAGCAAGCATAGTTTTGTTTCCTGCTTACAAGAGAAGGTTCTAGCATTCCTCTTTGCCAGGTTAGCCATACACCCATCACCTCTCATTCTTGATATAACTGTCACCTCTTTAGAGACACTTCGTCTCCTGTTGGGTCTCCTAGTACCATGTGGGTCTCCATTGTAGGGAATACTTCCATGTAGAAGCTCACATTTCAAGCTTGTCTCTTTCTGGAGTGTGTTTCTGGAATACCAGAATGCCTCATTTCCTTCACCATTAACTGTCCATCACCAAGTATGGTGCCCAAGAAACATTGAAGGGAAGAGTCAACAGACGGATGGCGAACACTGAGAGTTGACATAAAGAAGGATGTGCACAGGACTGGCCTCACAGTGGAGCACGGGAGAAGTAGGGGTAATAGGTCCTATCAGTCCATCTTTCTTAATATGGCTATCCAGAAAGACTTCCGTAAAGGAAAAAGCCTATTACAGCAGAATATAACATACTGTGGCCATGTGTGTCTTAGACAGTCCACACTGAAACTTCAAGTGCCTCCTGGCTCTGAAAGAATATTAACAACCCCACTAGTCTGCACTGGGAGGTCCAGATAATGTACCACTGGACCAGTGGTACAAAGCTGTGCTTCTGTGGACAAAGTCTGGGCTCAATCTATTTAACAAAACAACAACAACAATAATAATAACTGAACAAACGGATGAAGAAGACCACCAATAAAACCCACCCACCAATCTACTAAGAGTTGTAAGCAATGATGAAGTCTAGATTAAGAAGTTAAAATCTGACCCCTTGAATTCGCAGTCAGCGCTGCCTACCCATTGCACTTTCTACAAGTAATAATAACAGTTATTCTTGTCCGCTGTCTGTTACAACCAGTTCCTGACTCGCTGGAAATCCAGCACATCAAAGGAGTCTGTGACATGCCTGGTTGTCTCTATTTCTGAACTGGCTTACTGTCCTTCATTGCCCATGGCTGCACGGCAGTTAGCTCTGATGGAGGCGTGCAATCCAGGGCTCTCACTCTTCCTTTACGTCTTGCTCTTAACTAATGAAGCCTCGTGTCCTTGTGGGGCCTTGTTTCTACACGGCCGGACACCTTCTCTTAACAGGACGTACTTGAAAAACAAGATATTTCCCTTTGTACTAAAAACAAATGGTGATGAGTGTGCTTGTTGTAATTAATCTGTGGTGACAGATTAGCGGTGTGGTGGCAGGTTTTTTTTTTCACTGCTCTGGGAGCCTTCCTTGATAGGACAGCTGGCGAGAAGGGACACCAAATTCAATTTGTTTCTCATTTGCATACATATGACAACCATCTGTGCTAATGGTGCTGCAATGTCTCCATTAGACCCAGTGTTAGTGTGTGGCTCTCCCAGGATCCCACTAGGCCTGAGAGAGAAGGAGCTTAAACAGCATAAATATTTGCAGAGGAAAAGGGATGGATTTGATGGAGCACAACCAGGCATTACCCCTTCCATCAAAGGTTAGGCATTGAACAGGGGCTACCCATCCTCTCTCTCCAGAGGAAGACAAGCTTCCTCGGAGAACTCTATCTCCCTCCATTGACAGTCTTATCCGCTCTCTGCCAAAGACGCAATTAAATTACTCACACTCTATTTCCTTTCATCTATTTACTCAAACGAGTTTCACTTTGATGGCAACCAAATTTCTTAAATGACTCTACTTGTTCTAAAAATACTCGTGGACTATCTACTAATCTCAGACACCATTCTAGGTAGAATAGAGAAATGTGTTGGGTGTTGTAGGTTTGTGTGGTGTGGTCAATGGCAGTGACAAATAAATTAGGAAATTTCCATGGGGTATCAATTTCTCGTGGCGTCAGCACCTAAGCGGAGAGTCAAGGCAGGATGAAGGAGGTGTGGAAGATATGACAAGGAGTGGCTGAATTAGAGCCCTGTCAGAGAAGCCCTCTCTACATTAAACTGTCATCTGAATGACAAGGAGCAAGTGACAAACAGCAAAGGACAGCACTCCATTCCAACATGGCTAATACCAGACCTTAATAGTGAGCTCAGTGAGTCAGGAGGGGGAAGGAGGCCAGAGGACCAGGGGGGTAAGGAGAGTGAGAACATGAGAGTTTGCTAGGATTGTCATAGCAGTACAGACCACACAATGAGTCTTTGTGCACCAGAAATGCTGAGTTATAGTTGAGTCCTGGAGTCTCACAGTCCAAATTCCAAGTGCCAGCATGGCTGAAAATACTGAATCAATTCTTCATTGCCTTTTCTACCATCTGGAGTTTGCTGGCTATCTCCAGTGGCCTTTACTTACTGACGTGTGACTCCCTTCTCTGCCTCTGTCCTCACATGGGCCATCTTGGTTCATGTATCTCTGTGCTGCTCTCTTCTTATAATGAAACTACTTTTAACAGATGACCAGTTGATGTACATCGGCAAGACATCAGAGACTTCAGTGCAAGAGCGACAGAGGATACCGAAAGAGTTATCACCATGGAGTGTCATTATCAAACTTGCATGTGGGTAGCATATAGAGACTGATGGGATGGTGGTCGCTCGCTCAGGAAGCTGTCTTTGGGACCTACCTGCCATGATGGCTTAGCTTGAGGAGATGAAAGGAAAATAGAGTGAAGAAAGAGGCTTAGAGATTTAAAAGATGGCACCCACAAACTATAATATATTGGACATAGGTATTTGAATGCTGAAAAGAATCATGTTTTGTTATAAAGACTTGGCCTAATAGTTCTTATTTGCTGGAAAAGGGATTGGGTGTGGGGAGGGGGCATGTCTGAAAGAGAAAATAAGATGCTCCATTTTGGATAGATTAATTCAAGACATCCACTTGGGAACATACACTCACCCATTTCTGTGTATGTATCAAGTGTTTGAAGAAAGGATTGGGATGCATAGAAAAGTGGGAGCCATACTCTGAAAAATAGCCTTGGAGCCCATGGCTTAGGGGAGGGCACCTCTAGGAAGATGGTACATAAGAAAGGAGGCCACAAATGCTGAGGATCCCCCAGGCCCCCTTTTCCTCTCCTCTCTATACCTCACAAGAGGTCATTGTGCACCATGGTAAGTGCCCTTCCCTGTTGTGGGTGGGCTTAGCTAGTGGCACACCATGTGGGGCTGGCATGTTTGATTGATTCCCTGTGGCGATGCCATGCTGTGCCCACATTTCATCTCTACTCCCCCTTTCTCTGCTTCTCCTTCATGAAGAAAGGGAAGATGTGCATCCACCAATGGGGACTCATCAACTTCAAAATTACTGACACTGAGAAGGGGCTAGACTTTACTAAAGAGCACTGACCTTTGTGTGTTTGATTGAATCCCTGTGCCCTGCCCACTAGGTGACCGTAGTATCCCCCGGCATGCCACGTAGAAATGCCTGCAGACACTGGGAAACGGGAGATTGCAACATGACTACCAGTTGCAAAACATCAAACAGACACTGCAGGACTCTGGATGCAGGAGTGAAATTCCTTAAATCTTCGTCATTGGTGATGATGGCTTGTATACCACAGCACATAGCTTCCTTCTACCTTTCTCTGTCCATAACAGGAGGCATGGCCATCATCAAAACCTTGTAAAACCGCTTCAGAATCCTCTAGCAGCCTCTGGCCAGGCCCCAGACTCCAGAGAACTCCTTCTTCAGAATGGAAGATGGATGCGTAAGGAACCAGAATGAGGTGTGAGATGGGGCTATTCATCCAGCCAGTAGACAAATGGCAACGGAAAACAACAGTTGGATTAAAAGAGCCTTTCCAGAGTCAAAGTCTTCCTTGACAAGACAGGGGAGATTATTTCCTAAGAAAAATTACTATCACACATTCTGGTGCGACAATATCCTGGGGGGGGGGGGGCGGCGGAAAACACCCTTTGTACAACAGATGTCCTTCTAAAATTTTATCAAACAGAAAAAGAGGAGGGAGAACACAAATCGACCATTAAAATGCAGTCTAAGTATATAAATTAACTCCATGATAGCATAATCAGGTTGACTATCCCTGTGGTGTGTCACAGGCCCTGAACCCCAAAAAGATGTGAGGTATGCCCGCTACATCATAAAGGAAGCATGTGAGCAGGGAGTACTGTCTCAGAAACCATGGACAGTTCCTGGGCGCCACTCACTGCCAGCCCTGTGCATTTGCAAAAGCAACTCCACGGGGCGCCCTTGTCGGGATCCACAACTGATCATGATCCCCAATTGAATCACTTTACCGCTGACAAAAAACATAGACCATCAAAACCAATGTAAAGAAAGCCCTTCACTCTAAAGACGGAAGTCCTGGAGCACTGGCTGGCTGCTGATTGCCCCTGAGCCCCATCCAGGTCCTGAGATGGTCCACTGTGGCAGAGATGAAAAAATAAAAAATAAAAAGACCTGGGTCCTATGACTCAGCAAGGGTTAATCCTGATGCTTCTGGGCACAAATTAGGAAGAAAGGTAAGAGAAAAACACCTAACAAAGGTTCACCGGGAAAGCAGGAGTTCATGGATTGTGCACAGCAGCCTAAAACACCACTTGGAATATAGTTCACCAAAGCAATTTTAGCGTGTTATTTCTTGGTCATGTTTGATGCAATTCTGCTTGTGTTGACCTAAGGATTAGAACGGCTGCGTTCATACAGCTAGTGTCGGATGCAAACTCCACAAGCCGCAGGTAGAGGGCCTTGCTTCTCCTCTAGGGCTGCCTTTCCATCAAGATTCCCCATCTTTCTGTTGGTTCCTGGACCACTCTATGTTCAAGCTTTTCCTGATACAAGAGCCAGAGAACATATGCTGAGGGAGCAGCCTTTGCACAGCAGCAACCATAAAGGACTTGTCTCTTGACACCACACTGTATTGCTCTCCTCTCTCAGTTTCTTCTGTACTCAGAGTCCATATTTTTACCTTTCTTATTCTAAATCTTGTTAGAGCAGTGGATGGGGAGAAGACAATTACATATAGTACAACACACACAGACACACACACACAGACACACACACAGACATACACACACAGACATACACACACACACACACACACACACACACACACACACACACACACATCCAAATGAACTGCAGGACATCAGCGACCAGAGAAGACAACTCTCTCTCTCTCTAACAGCTTTTGCCTTTGAACCCAAATAATCTCCTTTCTTTGGACTATCTATTCCTTTACAGTAAGGAAAAAAAAATACAGAAAGTATTCTAGATCTATCTATTTCGACTATCAAAGTTATAGATCCGACATCTATTTCATCTTCAGACATCACTCAATTGATGGACAAATGAATAATTGAAAATTTCTTGAGCACGTGATTTGTAGGACTAATACAACGATTACATGGGAGGACATGAAATTGCATGAGGATTCTTATAATAATGCTCAGTAGTGTTAGAAGATGATGGTTAAGACAGCTAACTCCAGGCTCTTGTGTAGTAGGTGCTTAATAAATGCCAGTTAGTATCACGGAGTGTTGGGTAGACACACAGTCTGAGTGTGCATGAGGAGGGGCTGGGAGCAATCCATTTTAATGGGGAGACAGGAATGTAAGTACTAAGGAGCGTGGGGTCAGGAGCAGGGCGAGGCTCACAATGCCTCCAGAAGCATTCGATGGAGTGCTCTTTAATACCAAATTATCAGAGACAATTTGAGGATTTTCATTGGCTCAGAAATGCATCTCCCCTGAGCTCTGAAATAAATACTCACAAGGCTAAAGGTCAGCTCATTAATCTCTCCCCTTGTCTGTTTGTTTGGGCATACAGATGCGCCATTGTTAAGGCAGTTTGAGGAAGACATGGAGAGCAGGAAAAAGTATGTGCTCTGACCCCCTTCAAAATTGTCACACGGTGTAAGGTGTGGGGCAAAGAAAATTTTAAATTGGATTTTCTGTTTTCAAAACACGTAATCAAAATAGTGACCTGGGTCTGTTCCTTTCCGGGGTTTGTTTATAAAACTCACTTTCTAACTGGCATTTGATCAGCTTCTCGTCTCCAAACAGATTTTTATTTTGCTCAATTAGCCAAAACCTGTCAGGCAAGAGCATTGTTGCGTTCTTCCCCTGTCCTTCTGTGGCCAGGCTGTTGGCTGCTCTCCACTGGTCCCTCACCCCTCCAGCCTTCCTGGGAAGCTGGTGAAGCTTCATTCTCAGAACTGCTGAAAGCAAAGAGAAGAGACATGCATCCGTGAGACAGGGGTGGAAAAGTCTGCTTAAAACTACCCTCCCTGGACTCAGCAATCTTCTTTCTTAATTGCCAAGATGTCTCTGCATTTTGAACAGCTACCTGTTCCTAGGGAGCTACCTGTCCTAGAGACCTTCTGGCAGGAAAGAGATGCCTTGGGAAATAGTGGCCTTGAGAAAGGTCACCTCTGAAGACAGCAGAAGCACACAGAAGATGGACCTTTGTCCTCGCATGTGGGAATAATGACAGGTAGAGTTCGGGGGTCCCTCTGGGCTCCCATTTCCCAATATTCACACTTTTGTGCCATTCTCTCTTTGCCCTGATCAGGTTCAGGGACTTCCTGAAACAATTTTAAGTTGTTTACTGTCTTGTTCAAGGAGCTTCTTACAGGATGGAATGTTCTGATCGCAGATAGAACTGTTACATAGCACTAGACTGTAGTCACTGGAGAGACAGGCGCCATGACATACTTCTAGCCAAGGGAATGAGACAATGCTAATAGATGTTAGTCTCATGACTAGATGGTCTGTGACAAAGCTGTCCCTGGAGATGCTACACACACATCTACCCACCTCAGCCAGGCAGCCTCTGACACACCAAAGACCAGATACCACCAGAGACCGACTTGTTGAGGCAATGAGGTTTATTGGAGTTACTTAAAGAAATATGGACGGGAAGTTACTTACGAGACAGCTGCATAACCAAAGTGCACCCCAGCATGAGTGACAGCTCACAAAAGCTGGCAACACTCCATTGCTTGTAGCAGCTCAACAGATTAGAGTTTAAACTCAGTTGGTTTAAAACTCCTCCAGACAGCTGGTCTGGGTCTCAGAGTCTTAGCAAGTGAGTTCAGTTAGTCTTTGGGGGACTTTGAGCTTTTGTTCCTAACTCTGGTAGGGAGGGGACTAGTGAATCTGATCAGGTTCAGTAACTTCCTGATACAATTTTAAGTTGTTTTACTGTCTTGTTCAAGGAGCTTCTTACAGGATGGAGTGTTCTGATCTCAGAGAGAACTGTTACATAGCACTAGACTGTAGTCACTGGAGAGGCCCTGCTTACTTCATAAAGAAGGCATTCAGGTTGCCATAAGGCTGTGGTACTGCCTACAAGCCACACTGGAGTCTGAAGAACGCAGGTAGTCTCCCCAAACTGAGCAAATGCTAACAAAATGAAAAGATGGAGCTGTCAGTCTCTAACTACAAAGACTTGAAGGGTGCTGGAACCTGGGGACTCAGACGTCCCCTCTTCCTGACTCAAGTCTTCAGGTGAAAATACATCTTGAGTGGTATCACAACTATACCCTCCTGGGGTACAAGGCAGAGACACCAGCTGAGGGACACTTGCTGCCATTAGCTCATGCTAACATGTGACACACAATAGAAAACTAAGACAAGGCGTTCTGTTGGGCATGAGAGCCTTCTCAGGCTTCCTACTGTTATCCGCCATGAAGAGACCTCTGACCATCTAGAGGAAAAGGAACAGCTTCTGATATATTCTTTTCCATCTTAAACTTCTTCTATATTTCCTACCCCATCATGACTTTCATTCTCAACCAATTGTCTTCTCCCTCCCTCGTGGCTCTGCCGCCTGCCTGTTCCCTGATGACGTCACCCATTGTTCTCCCTGTTTTCAAACATCAATCGTTTCACTCAAACATTCAGTGCTTTAGCACTGTATTAGCCTATCTACCGTCTCAGACTATATTTATGTGCTGACTAGTTTTATGTCAGCCTGACCCAGGAGAGGATGGAGCCTCGACCGAAAGAACACCTCCATAAGCTCAGGCTGTAGGCAAGCCTGTAGACCATTTTCTTAATTAGTGATTGACAATGGGGCCAGCCTACTGTGAGTGACACACCCCTGGGCAGTTGCTCCTGGGTTCTATAAGAAAGCAGGCTGAGCAGGCTTTGAGGAACAAGCCAGTAAGCAGCACCCCTCCACGGCCTCTGCATCAGCTCCTGCCTCCAGGTTCCTGTTCTGTTTGAGTTCCTGCCCTGGCTTCCTTCTATGCTGAACAGTAATATGGAAGCAGAGCAGGATAAACCCTTTCCTCCATGTCTGGGTTAGGGTTTTATTGCTGTGAAAAGACACCATGACCAAGGCAACTCTTATAAAGAAAAACATTTCACTGGGGCTGGCTCACAGTTTCAGAGGTTTAGTTCATTATCGTCATGGCAGGAAGAATGGCAGGGTGCAGGCAGACATGGTGCTGGGGAAGGAGCTGAGAGTTCTACATCTTGATTTGTAGGCAGCAAAAGGAAAGACTGTGTGCCATACTGGACTTAGTTTGAGCATAGGAGACCTCAAAGCCCGCCCCCACAGTGACACACTTCCTCCAACAAGGCCACACCCCTTAATTGTACCACTCCCTATGGGCCAAGCATTCAAACACATGTGTCTATGATGGTTATGCCTGTTTAAACTGCCACACTCCCCAAGTTGCTGAGGTAAAAGTGTTTCATCACAGAAATGGTAGCACGTACTAGAACAATTTGTAAAATGCATAAACAAAAATTCAATCTCAATTTTGAAGTTGCCAGGAAAAACATCATTCTGTGAATGCTTTATTATCCTTAAATAATTAACATATTCTTTCCCCACCTCTCTGTTTCTTTGTCTCTCTCTGTCTCTGTCTCTCTTTGTGCACAAGTGTGTGTGTGTGTGTGTGTGTGTAACCCCTCCACAAACTTACAGCTGAAAGCCAGAATAAGATTTAGTGCAAATTAGTACAAGAAAGCAAGTAAGTACTCACACCCCTCGCCCCACTAAGAACATAACTTACACACAAGTGTCTGTGAGATACAAGAAACTGTGGTATATGCTTCTTCTATGTTCCTGCACAATCTTTAACACTTCTGTAAGCTATGCATCATTTTCCAGCAGCAGAAGACCTTGTTAGATAATTGTATTTTCTCTATTTCTCACTAAGGAAAGTGCCTAAAACTGACTAAAACAAGACTTCCCTCTGAGGTGGGACAGGAGGGAGTGCAGGCAGGTCAGGGTACATTAGAAGCTTGAGTGCCCTCTGTTCTGGAGGATGGGTCTCATTTTCCAGGCTGAGCTGTGCAATGTTAGCTTCTTTTAGAAGTGTGCCAGCATCGTACCGCCAATGTCTCAAAGCAGCTTCAGTCAGGAAGTACTGACTTCTGAGAAGCTGGTCCCCAGTATTCAGGGCAAGCATCATATCTGAAGGCCTGAAAGATACTGCGCCTTCCTTCCAGAATTGTGGACACGGCCAGCTTGATGAGCATGTGTCTATGATGTGCACGGGGCATTGCTGGGATGTCTGCTTTAGCGTCTGCTGTTGTCTTGAAATGCCTAAGAATTGAGCATCAAGAGACTTCACATTTTCAGGCTGTACTGTCCTGAGCATATGATGCTGTTATGGCGCACATGACATAGGGAAGCTTCACACACACGTGCACGCATGCGTGCGTGCACACACACACACACACACACACACACACACACACACACACACACACTCCCTCTTCTGTGTGTGATGTGTGATGCCTGGAGCTACTGCAGTTATCTTAAAAAAAAAAAAAAAAAGCAAAATGTGCCAAGACTTGCATCTCAACAATGCTGCTGAGCAACTGGATGAATGGTGTTTTTGAGTTTCCTGTCTTATGGCATTAAAAAAAAAATAAATGTCTGTCTCTGCCATTTGAGATGGAGCTTCCTTTGAGAGATTCCATAGAAAATTTATTTGACAGGTGCTAATGAGACAACTGAGAGAGCTATCAAAAGTAAGCTAGAACCCAAGTCTTCAACTATAAGCAGGGGTGGCTCTCAGAACCACAGTGCTAAGTGAAAAGAGCAGTTGCCCAGGGATCAGCACTGTCACCACAAAGACATTCCATGCTGCATTCAGACGCAAAAAAAAAAAAAAAAAAAAAAAAAAAAAAAAAAGGCCCTGGGCACTGTGCATAAAGCTGAACAGTAAAGGGAGACCCAGGGCCTAGGCATCTTGGGGCTTGAAAAGTGGCATGCTCAGGAGTTGTGCGCTGGTCTTTTTTAGCTTTATAGAGAGTGAGGCCCAAAGCCAGAAAACACCAACTGCCTGAAACAAAAAGGTCTCTTTTAGAAGCTCACACAGCAGAGGCACGTAAAAGGAGGGGCAGAGAGCAGGAGGCGAACCTTTTGGGCAGTCACTGTTCTATGAGAGCCAGAAAGACACAGGAAGCTGTATGTCCCACTGAGCAGCAGTGAGGGCTGAGGGGGGCACCTAGATGTCCCCTCCCAGTGAGGCTATGACAAGACGCCAGAAGAGCCCAGATAAGCAACAGGACATCGCTCCTGCAGGCCAGTCTTTGTGGAGACCACACATGCAGCTGGACCTTCTCCCGGCCAGAAGTCAGGAGGAGGCCAGAATCTGCTCCTCAGTGCAGGCCAAGTTGGCAACTTGTGTCTCCCTCTGAGTGAAACAAATTCACAGCTCCCTTTCCACAAGGAATCAGAATCAGGGTCCAATGCAAACTGCGTGTTAAAATGAGGTTCAAAGCCCGATTTCACCATACAAATGTGTTCAGGTTTCAGTCTTTGTCATCATTGTCATCATCGTCATCATAATGAAAATGCCTATCATACCAAGAAACAAATATTTCAAACCAATGCAGGGAAGGTGGCACTAACATTAAGGCGAGAGGGAGGGAAGAGCCGACATGAATGTTAAAGCAGCTGTAATAACCGTTCTTGAGCAAACTATAGCAAATCTGCCTAAGACACTGAGCAACAGGCAGCCAGCTACAGCAAAGACAGATCCAAAAGGGCAATTTCACACTTTAAAGTGGAGTAAATACTAAAATAAGAAAATAAAACAAAACAAACATCCCAGCAGGAGACCTTAACAAGAAAATAAACTGGAGACAAGAACCCATGAACTAGAAGGCAGAGAAATGGACAGAACAGGAAAGATTATTCCAGAAGAAAAATTAAAAAGCATGAGCCTCAATGTTCTGGGAGACCATGACATACCATGACCTCTATGCCACCAGCATGCATGAGGAGGAGAGAAGTGATTGAAAACATAATCAATGGCTGCATGCAAACTTCTCCTACTCGACAAGTGACACATACAGTTAAAGCCTCTGTGTAGAGCTTTCATTGAGACGTACTGGCGACCCTTGAATTCTGAGAGGTCACAGAGACCATGGGACTGGTAACAGAACTCAGTTTAACCATCTTAAATGTCCAAGTAGATCAGAGTTGTTGTCGTCTGCTTCCGGGTTTTTATAACAAAACACTTGAGACGACGGGCTAGTTTATGAAGAACAAAAGTTTTTATGGCTCGTGCCTGGGAAGCTGGAGAATTCAAGAGTACGGCGCTAGTGTTTGCACCTGATGCAGGGTACCCCATAGAGAGACAGAACAAACCGACCAGCTGTGGTGAGTTGGATGAGGACGGCCCCCATAGGCTTTATGTTTGAATACTTGGCCCACAGTTAGTGGGACCATTTGGGAAGGATTAGGAGATGTAGTCTCCTTGGAGGAGGTGTGTCACTGGGGGTGGGCTTTGAGGTTTCAAAAGCCCATGTCATCCCCAGATAGCTCTCTCCATCTTAGGCTAGTGGACGGAGATGTGATCTCTCAGCTACGGCTCCAGCACCATGCTTACCTGCCTGCTGATACACTCCCTACCATGATGGTCATAGATTCTAACCCTCTGGAACTGTGACCTGCAAATGAAACACTTTCTTTTATGAGTTGCATTGGTCACAGTGCCTTGCCCCAGCAGTGGAAAAGTAGCTAAGATCCCCACTCAAAGCACTTCCTCATCCTATAAGCTTTGCAAGCCATCCTTCTCATTCGAATTACCTTCCAAAGACCCCACTCCCAAACTGGTAAGGAGAGTTGGTTGAGAGAGGTGCCATGAATAACCCCAATTTCATCAGTCATGACAAAGATATCCCATGCCATCAATTGCACTGTGTTACAATCAAAGTGACTCTGAGAATCTGCATGCAAACCTAGCTCAAAGACAA
The DNA here is from genome assembly GCF_903995435.1 of Acomys russatus. Lineage (NCBI taxonomy): Eukaryota > Metazoa > Chordata > Mammalia > Rodentia > Muridae > Acomys > Acomys russatus. The sequence goes on along the minus strand of NC_067161.1, from coordinate 44,949,597 downwards.
GTCCTCTGATGCTCCTCTGTCCTCGTGGGGATCTCTGAGGGCAGTCACCTCAGCACCATCTGCAGACCTCTTAACACCACTGATCTGGGATCATAAGACATGCATCAGAAGGTCCCCTGGTCCACAGTAAAATTTGAGAAGCATTTCCTAGCTTTCGTCTCCCCAGATACAACCAAATTAGGACTCCTATGCTCCTGAAAATAACTATGAAGTCCTCTAAGAAATCCAACTCTAGAAGCTGATTGAGGAGGGACCAAGGTAAGCCAGCACCCAAATACAGCGCCTGAGTCTTTTGTTTTGTTTTGTTTTTCGAGACAGAGTTTCTCTGCATAGCCTTGGCTGTCCTGGATTCACTTTGTAGACCATACTGGCCTCAAACTCACAGAGATTTGCCTACCTCTGCCTCCTTGAGTGCTGGGATTAAAGGCGTGTGCTACAGCGCCTGAGTCTTAACCTTGTCGAAAGCCCTTCGCATTGCAGGGCTTTCCCTCGACTCCTGGGCTGCAGGCCTGGCCCCAGCTGATGGTACTATTTAGAGGAGGTAGAAGCCTTAAGCGGTGGGTCCTTGTAGAAGGAAGTGATGTCACCATGGGTATGCTCTTGAAAGGGATATCGATACCCTGGCCCTGCTCCTCTAGTCTCTCACTTTGAGATGACCAGCTTAGTAGCTACTACACATTTCCCAGCCTGAGGCTGGACTGAAATGTCCTAAACTATATAAAACAAAAGTAAACCTTTCCTCCCTTTAAATTGAATGTTTTATGTGTTTTGTCATAGCATCTAAACACCATCGCATTCTTCAAATCTGGGAAGCACCTAACAAGTTTGGCAGTGGGCATTTTCAGGATTGCTGGCTGTTAATGTCTTTTTTTTTTTTTTTTTTTTTTTCTTGATGGATTTAGTGGGAAGGGCAAACTAGAAATTTAGAGTTCTTTTCCTGTGTGAATATTTCATGAGTTTATGACACGTCAATCAGATTACCCACAATTATGCAAACACAGCCTGGGCACAGAATTGCCATGCCTGGTAGATAATTATGACAGGAATTTGAATGGCTTGAGCTATGTGCCTGTGGCTTCTAATATCGCTAGGAACGAGTCGCAGAACTGAGACTTACCTGTTGATGCTCAGAGCCGTGCATATATAATTGTAATGGTGCCCATTACACACAGGCTTCCATGATCACACTGTTTCCACTCAGTCATAACTTTATGAAGAATTCCTCTGTTGGCTAATATTTTCCAGGCTTAATCGCACTCTTGAGGTGAACTTTTTCAATTAAACTCCACTTAAGGCAATTTTGACCTCTTTGAGTGAAAGGGAGAAAACATATGCCAGACTCCTAACTGTCCAGCAGGTTCCATTTTTTTTGCAAATGTTTACTTAACACACTAATAGTTACACTTAACGAAGGGGCTGGCCAGCTTGTATCTGGGCTTCCCCAGCCCCAGAGGCAGAGGCAGGCACTTTTCTGCTGAGAAGTCCCCACAGCTTTTATCTCCTCTATCCCGGGGTGCGTACAGCAGGGAGCTTGCTGGGAGGTCGAGGACCACTTAACACCCACAAAGATTTTGGTTAAAGCCTTGCCTCTCCTCCTTGCTCCTGGCAGAGGTTTCCACTCTCTGGGACTAAAGAAGAGAAAGTCTGTGGATTACTGATCCAGTTTGAGCCCGAGAGGATGGGGGCGAAGAATGGACCATCTCAGTTCATTTGAATCACCTCAGGTGTTGATCCTAAACCATATTCTGGAGTGGCAGCCTCTGTCAACAATGTTACTTCTGAGGAGAAAAGTGAGCTTCAATTTCTCTCTTAGCACAGTTGGCAGGCAATGCCTCCTGGCTTCTGCTCCTGTCTGCTTCTCTTCTTCCGGCAGAATGTGTCCTATTCGCTCTGGACGTCTTCATCTGGATAATGGGCATTAGGATGGACTCCAGGGCACACATAGCCATCTCTGGCAGCATCGCCAGCCAAGGGGAGGACACTGGCAAGCACTCTGCTTGGTTCCTCCTCATGTCCAGACCCGGTGCGGTTGACAGCAAATAGAGACTTTCTTGTTGATTCCAAAGGCATCTCTCCAGCATGGCTAAACAGAAGAGATCAATGTCTGTCCATGATTTTAGTGGTCCCCTTTCCCAGGCAAAGCTCTCCTATGTGTATGACAGACTACGTGGAAGTAGTTTTCTGTGGACCCATGAGCTGTCCTAGCTCATGGACCACTTCATTGGCCAGATCTCAGCTCCATCGCCTCCTCCTTAGGGAAGCCTGGGCTCCATTCCCCACAGAGGATCCACTCACCTGCTGTGTAACACTTAGTTTGACTGACCTCTGGGTCTTAGGATGCACTACACAACTTCCCGCCCATCTGCCCATGCCATCCTTGCTGCCTAGTGCACTGTACACAGTCCCATTCTAGAAAACTCCTAACTATCCTTTAAATTTTATTTAATGTTTCTTTGCGGAAGCCTCCCCTGCTTTTCCCATTTAGCTTAGTCTCCACGAATGCATGTTCTCAGACTTCCATAAGCTTCCCTCTTAAAGTAAACTCACATCAATTTGTACGTTTTCTTTTATCAGTAATCGCATCTATGCTCATTGCATGAGTGTCTGAACCTCATATACACCCAACATGTGACCTCATGGTTAAACACACAGTAGCTTCTCCCTCTTTATTCTTAGCTAAATGCATGGATGCACAGACACCTTTAGACATTTCCAGAGGGAGTGAGAATACCAGAGTGTAGCCCAGCTCTGTCAAAGTGCCCTTGCATCACAAGAATCTGTCTGGTCTGTTTATGATATTGCTCTAAACTTAATGTGTAATAAGTGAGTGGGCAGAGGAAACAGCCAGAAGGAGAAGCCAGAAAAGCCTTCAGCCAAGGTCGGGGTTTATACAAAACGTCATCTAAGCAGTAACTGTGCAAATCCAGAGTGGACCTCCTAGATCCACTTTTACAAAGGAAGACAGTGAAATTCAAGATTCTCTGTAGCTTCTGCAGGACCTCTCCCTACCCCTCGCCTCGTCTACTATTCCTTATAGGAAGAGACCACCCTTGATATGATAAAAACATTGGCTGGAAGGTAGAGAATGTAGCAGGAAACAGAGCCTAGCTGGGGAACCACAAACAGGAAGAAGGTGACAAAACTTCCCGGTGTCCCTATAATAGCCCCACAGGAGCAGTGCCCATCCTTTCTCATAGTCCCTGTAACTCTCTTGTTCTTTATGCTGTAAAGACAAATCAGGTCAGAAGAACCTACCTAAAGGTCAGCATACTATCCACATAGCTGAGTTAATGAGACTGCAGGGCTTGAGCCAGAGTTGGCAGCAATCCTTATATCTGTGTGGCTTCTAAGTTGCTTGGTCACATTGTTTAACCTTCCATGTCTCTGTTTTAATGTCTATAATATGGAGATCACTGTGCCTTCCTCTGAGGGTTATTGTGAGGATGAAAGTGATGTGTTGATGGCTTCCTGGGCACAGTACACAGAAAATGTTTGCTTGGAGGCAGCGTTAGTCAGTCTTCAGCAGTATGTGTTAAAGTCTCTCTATACGCCTGTATGGGACTAAGGCAGGTACTGGGGAATTGTAGTGCAAGAAGAAAGAACAATTTAATAATTGCAGGAATTACGTATTGTGCTAAGAAATGTCTAGGAAATTTTACAAAGTGTAGAAAATTTAAGATTGGGAGTGGGGATATGAGTGGTTTTAGACGAGTAAAATTAGGAGAGCTTCTGTGGAGAAAGGATATGAGGACTGAGGGGCCAATCAGATGAGACCTGAGAAATAGAAAGTAAAAAGGAGCCTAGACCAAGCTGTCCTTGTCCCCAGTATGGTGAGGTGCCCTTGGGGTTTTTTTTTTTTTTTTTTTTTTTTAACAAGAAGTAAGACAAGGTCCACCACAATGGATCTTAGTGGTTCAAGAGTGGAGGACAAAAAGAGTGAAAGTAGAGAGACTCATTGGTAGATTCTTCAGGGATGGTCAGGTGGCAGGGTAAAGGAGGCCAGGGTGGGTGAAAGGAAAGAGGAGACACACCCAAGCTACAGTAGAGGGTGAGCACTGGAGTGAACAGTGGGAACGGGGCAGAAAAGATGCAGTGACGGAGGAAGACGGGTGTAAGACTCTGCCTTGAACTATTGGGAACTCAACACCTGTTGGGGTGCAGACAAATACAAGGGACCCTAGGACTTCAAGGTTTGCTCTGGGCTTTACAACGACGATGGGAGTAGAACAGATGCAGGAATCTGAAATTCTCTGGTCTAGTGAAGTGTAGTCCTCCCTGGCCACTTGTGAGAAGAAAGTTGGAATTTGTCTGGAATGGCAAAGTGCAGAGTTTATTAGAGAAAGAAAACATACGATTTTGCCCCTGGCTGTGCTGGCTAGCCTTCAGGACTTTGCGGGGACAGTCCTGTAGCACGTGATTTTTTTCCCTTGCATTTCTCTGATAGATGCTGAGGCTTACTCCCCAGGACACCACTTAGCTCCCTTTCCTCGTTGTCTCTTCTTCATTTGCCTCATTCCTTGAGGCAGGCAGGAAATACCCTAGGAGTGTCTCTGAGAACCCCATGCACCGACTTTATTCAGGGCCTTCGCTTACGTTAGCAACACTCTGTTTAGGGAAAAAAATGTCAGCATTTACCTTGAGAGGATAGTTAAACTGCTCTTATTTTAGTGCACTAAATGTGAGCAGTTCAATGTCAGTTTCATAAGCTTTTATTTTTAAGACAAATTCAATGGAGGGTGGCGGGGAAGAGGCATGTAATACCAGGAATCTTAGATATCAGTGCCAATTTTAAAAATTAAAATTCACATACCCTCTGTCCTTGATTGATTTACCTGAGGAGGCATGGTGGAGGGGGAGCTAGGATATCTGTCATTTCCAGATTCAATGGCCCATCAAATACTGGACAGTGTGAGGCGAACTTCCCACTGATCAAGGTTGGTGACCTTTGTGCCTTTCCCTTCCCCAGATGCTGGCCCTCGCTCCCTGCAAAGGAGCCCAGGGCTCTGACAGTCTGTCAACTCGAGAGCTCTTTCTGTAAACTCGTTGAACTTGGCAGTGAATTGTAGAGACAAGAAACACTGAGGTGCAACCTTCAGTGTAAACTTCATCGGAGGCCACACATCTTGGAGAAGATTCCTTTTAACCAACTCTCTCACGTCTCCGGCCGTTCTAGCTTTGATTCATTCAAACATGGCAAGGGGGTTGAACCATAATAACATGCTGGTAATTGGCCAGGTAGACAAGTCTACGACAAGTGTGTGCATTTGATTTGAAAACAAGACACAAACCATAGCCATACAGGAACGGTGCAGGTCGGTGACACACAAGAGCAGTGGGAAAGGGACTGACTCTGAGCTGGTCTCACTATGACCTCTCAGTGACCTGTGAATCTTTAGGCAGTTCGTCATCAAATGTAGCTTCTTCAGCAGAAAACTACTGAGATTGGGCCATACCTTTGAGGTCACTTCCAGCCTGCGAGACCCTATGGGTAGCTAGGGAACCATGGATGTCTGTAGACAGAGGATGAGAAATTACCATGTGGCCTCCTTTTTGGGCTTGACGCATCCCACTCATCACCTCAGGAAAACCTCAACCAAGGAGTGAAGGAGAAGAGACAGGTCCTAGTTGTGTTTCTGTTGCTGTGACAAACACTGTGATGCAAAACAACTCTGGCAAGAAAGGGTTTATTTGGCTTAAAAGGTAAAGGGCAGGCAGGGCAGGAACCTGGAGGCAGGAACTTGGAGGCAGGAACTGAATCAGAGGCCCTGGAGGGACCCTGCACATTGGCTTGTTCTTCATGGCTATCTCAGCCTGCTTTCCTATAAAAACCAGGATTATTTTCCCAGGGGCGGACCCACCCAGTGGACTGGGCCTTCGCACATAAATCACTACTCAAGGCCCACCCCCGCCCCACCCTGGCCCAGGCCCGCCCAGGCCTGCCCCGCCCGCCCCTGCCCCGCCCCGCCCCACCCAGTGCCCATAGGTTAATGTGACAGAAGCTATTCTTCAGTAGAAGTTTTTGCTTCCCCGGTGACTCTAGTCCTGTGCCAGGTTAACAACATTCTAACCATCGTAAGAGCCCGTGGAAACTCTAATGAAGGAGTTCACCTTCCCTGAAGGTTTCCTCTGGGTCTTTGAGTTGGAGCCAGGACAGGTGGCAGCCACCAGGAAACGGTGATTAGCAGAGCAGGATCAGGTAAGACCTGCAGGGGCGACATATTCCCTTCGTCCTTCTCTGCAGAAGAAATGAACAGATGGAGTCTTCCATCTCCACCAAGGTTTTATTAGCTTTAACCTTGGATGTGAAGAGATGCAGAAATCTGAAAGTTTGGGGTCCAAGGAACTTTTTTGTTACTGTTTCTCATCTCTAAAACAAACAAACAAACAAACAAACAAGTGGAAATCTCCCTAATCCATGAAAACACACCCTGAGCAAGAACGTAAGACCCAGAAATGAGGCTTCTCTTTATAAAAAGGGAAATAACAGACAGTATTTGCTTATGAAAACATCTCTCCACAGAGTGCATAACGCTTCGGCAGTTATTACAGTATTCATAACTACAGCAGCAGCCACAACTGTCCTGGGAACATCTCAGGTAGAAGCAGATGTTGACTTTATTAGGAGATTCCCTGTGTCCCAAAGCACAGACTGCCTGTCACTTTGGGGGATCCTGTTTTTCCACTAATTTATAACAAATGCCTGTTGTATGTAAATTATGACCAGGTCAGGCATCCACTGTGCACTTGGGTTGTAGAAGGACAGCTCAGCCTGTGTTCTCTCTTGCATCTTATGCTAATGTGACTTTCTTTTATGCTTTTTTAATGAGCTTCCATAATGTGGACCAAATCAATGAACCCAAACTGCTTCCTTCCTTCCTTCCTACGTGCCTACACATGCCAGCTCGTTCACTTTACAGAGCGGTGCCAGCACGTCACAAGAGGCCCGCACTGTCCACTTCTACCCCATTTCCTAGTGTCTACCTTATGATAAATCTCTCTCCTCTCACCCACGTTTCTAAATCCCACCCAGATCTCAAGTCTCAATACAAACCCCGTTTTCTCAGAAAAGTTCTTTGGAGATACAAGATCCTCCCTGAGCCCGTTCCTCCAACACCCTAAGGCCTTCAGCTCAAATTGACTCAATCACATTCTAGCACCCACTTCTTTCCCACCTGCCGCGTTTGAGGGGCTTATCACATACCACATCTATAGTTCTTGGAAGGATGGACAGCATTTCCATCCTTGATGTCCCTACCATGTTTGCTCAGCCTTGAGACATATGATCAAGTACTTAGTTGGTTAGCCATTTACCAACAGTCAAAGCAAGCTGTTACTACTAAGCCAGGTGTGTGTCCTAACACAAGGGGGCTTGGAGCCCATGAGTTCTAACTAAGTCTCAAGACTCATGGTTAAATATTACAATAGGGAAGAGTAACACAGTCGGCTACAAAATGGGAAAATACAATTAAAAACAACAACAAAACAACAACAACATGAGAGAATTGGGAAACATCATATAGATGGTAAAGGGAATTATGCCCAAATATAGAAAGAATTCTTAAAGAACCACAAGGAGAAACAGACAACCCAAAGGAAAATCGGGCAACTAGCTTGAGGAAGAATTCAGCAAAGGAAATTCCGTGGCCAACTCACATAGATATATAAATGCCTAATAGAATTTTTCTTTCATGAAATTAAAATTATAAGATATGATAAAGACACCTGCTATAAAGATCAACACAACCAAACTCTGGCAATATGAATGGACAAAAAAATGTTTATAGACTAAACAAAAGTTAGGACAAGTGTTTGAGAAAACCCTTTAGCTTTTGCTTCTAAAACAAAGAGGTGCGTGATCCCTAGCTGAACAAGCCTCCTTCCTACACAGAGAAAAGATGTCTGTCAAAGGCGTGGGCCACCAAATCTGTGCACAAGAATATCATCAGAATATAGACTCATACCTCCTTCCTGGGCTTCCTGAACAGTAACACACCACGTGGCTGTGAGAACGGATGGTCCATGTCTACACAAACCGGCTGATGACCTTCTCAGGGTGAAGTACAAGGACGCGCTCAAAAATAAATGTGTACTGGACAGTTCTACCCAAGAGAAAAACACACAAAACCCAAACAGGACAAATAAATCATGACATAGAGGAAGAAGAAGGCAGCAACTGAACAGAGTGTGGCAGGACAGCAGGACGGGCAGTGGTGACAAGGCTCTGGGAGTGCACTAGGTCACCCATCAAGCACACTTTTCCATGTGTACCTCCCTTATCAGCGGGGCTGCAGCAGTCTTCTCCATCACTGGGGTGATTGCTGGGATATTTTTTTCCTCTGCAGGTAAAACATAATTATCATATTTTCTTCAGTGTTCACTGAAGTTTATCCTAGGAAACAGAAGCAGAAACTGCAGGTGAGCCAAGCATGAGTCTAAGACAGTCTCACGTCTACTTATATTTCACATTTCCTTTTGGAGCCATGGGCAGAAGACTCCACTGTTCCAAGATACATCCTTCAGCAATGACGTGCTGACAGGATGAGGGGAAAGATACTGTCAGAGTCAACTTTGCTACACAGCTCCTTTTAGGCTTCTCTTTAAAATTCAGAACGTGTTATAACATTATAAATCTGGTTTATTATAGTTTTAAAGAATCTAATAATTGTTGGATTCACACTGGCTATTATGCTAAGGAAAAAAATGATGGTCTTAGATCCTTTATAAAAATAATCACAGATTCTTAGAAAAAAATCATTATCTGAAAAAGCAATAAAGAACAGAGAGATTTTCTTAGTAATTCTAGCAAAGATGTGGTGAGCCTTTCTTATTTTACAAATATATCCAACAGAGTTACATTTATTTTTGATGTGCTGTTTTAAAGGCAGTTTCAGACTTACCAGCAAAACTGAATGGAAGGTCAGGAGATGCACCTAATGTCCATCCTCCACACGGATAGTATCTGCCACCATCAGCATTCCCCAGTAAGGGGTCCATTTTCTCTTTTTAGCACTAAAGAACTCACACAGATTAGATACACTGTCACCTGAAATCCATAGTTCACAGAGAGTTCACTGACATCTCAGGTAAGGATTAAATGACCAACCCCAGCCCACTCTCCTGAAAAAACCATCAACAGTCCCAAGCTTGGAAGACAGCTTTCTACAGCCCTAGAACAAGGCTTTTTAGTTATCTTACACTTGATCACCTGGCAAGTTTTCTCCAGCAGTTAAATAGCTTTGAATGGAGCCTTTGGATGGAAATTTGAAATTTCTTAAGTCAAAAATTAATGGCACTGTGGTCAGTGAGGTTCGTCAATAGGTAAAGGTGCCAGATGCCAAACCAAGTGACTTCAATCCCTGGGGTCCATGTGGTAAGAGGAAAGGATAGCCTTTCCCACGTTGTCCTCTGATCTCCACATGCACACTGTGGTACAAGCACCACACATCACACACACACACACACACACACACACACACACACACGAGGAGAGAGAGAGAGAGAGAGAGAGAGAGAGAGAGAGAGAGAGGAGATTAATTGAGGGATTAATATAATTTAAAATGAATGGTAATAAATAGTGATCATTTTTTCCATTTCCTCCTGCTAATTAATATCTATTCCTATTTCCAGTTTTGTGATGTCAGTTGAAACAGCTTTTAATGCTCACAATTACTATGATTTTCGAGATTGGCTTCTTCATTATTTTAAAGAGAAAAATCCCTCAATTTCACCAAAGACATTGGGGTTAGCTTTGTTATTTTAGTCTTTCTTGATTTTGTTCAGCAGTTTCCTTTTAGCTTGGCAGTGTTAGGATAAAGCAGTGAGAGGGTAGGTACCTTCCCAGGGCCCACGCCAAGGTGTGCCACTGAGAAATCACATCAAATAGCAGATCTAGGGCAAGAGGTTTATTGGGGAGAGTGAGGGTGAAAGGCTATCTTAGAGTAGGGACATGAGAGAGAGAGAGACAGAGAGAGAGAGAGACAGACAGACAGACAGAGACAAAGACAGACAGACAGACAGACAGGGAGACAGGGAGACAGAAGGAGCAAAATAAAGAATGAGGGGGGCAGGGGCTTTTCTTCTACTCTGGTGCATCTGGCATCGGAGGGTGATGGCACAAGCTGCTGCTGCTGAGTTGCTTGGTGGAGTGCCTAATGTACAGCACTCAGGAGTGTCCACTTTAAGATCTTACATATTAATCATATCAGTACATTCTAACTTTTCTAGCGTTGTGGTGAGTAGTCAAGAAAGCTGAATAGGCTCTTTACTTTTGAGCCATCCCTACACATTTATAATGGCGTCGACCTACCTACAAGGAAGGCATTGTTTTTCAATCATTCTTTGACCTTATTAAACACATTTTAGCTGGGTGTTCCCAATAAACCACATACCTGTCTAGAACTAGGAGAAGGGGATACTGAGCTCATAGACAAAGGTCCCTGCTCTCATGGAGCTACATATGAGAAGATACAGGTAACAACAGAGACATTTACATATGTCAGGTGAAGGGAATTGAGCCCAGATGCAAGGTGATATTCTAGAAATGGAGGTCAAGAAAGGCCTGCCTGGTTAGGTGACAATTGAGATCAGGATTTAATGGAGTTGAAGGCATGGTTGAGTCAACTAAACAAACAAATGAGTGTAGTAGTACAAAAGAGCCTGGAATGTTGTAGGGTTCCTGCAGGGAATTGGGGAGAAGGAAACCTCAATGCAGCCAGACTTGGTCAGTCAGACTAGATCAAGACTTCTAGAGAGTCTGATGTCATGGTTTATTCTTCTTACACATGTAAACACAGTAAAACTTTGGGGGAAGTTTTGACATGGCAATTATCACAACAAACTTTAGGCATAGCTGCACTGAAACTCTCTAGCAAAGTAGCAAATTGTCTGTGACGTTTACAGTCAGAATGAGTTCTATTGGCTGACAAACAGAGCTCATGGGATGGGCCTAAGGAGGAGGGATTTGTAATAAGCACAGAACAGACTCTATTGATGGAGGATGCAAAGGACATGGGGCCTCTTTCATAAGTATGAGTTCTATTCATTAAGGGACAAGGCTCAGGATTTGGGAAGATTCAGGAAGGTTGGATCCATAAAAAGCACAAAGATCACCAACTTGTCAGACAGCATCCACTCCAGCCTTCTGGGGGGCCAGGTGCCTATCACTTCCTTGTTGAAGGAAATAGCCCTGCGTGATTGACAATACGGGTTCTTCCGATGCTTAACACCAAGCTGTGCTTCCTACACTACAACAGCTGTATTTTAACAGGATCCTGAGGGAGCATATAACAGGAGCCACAGTGTGGTCCTGGGAACAGAGTGAGCAGGGCTTCTGGGAAGAAGCAACATTTAATCCTAGACTTTAAAGAAGAGGCATTAGTTAATTTTAACTTGACTGAAGGATGAGCTCTACCAAGACTGAACTGAAAATTGTTTTGGATGCTTCTTTGGGCGGGGGGTGTTTCAGGGTGAGATTAACATTTGAATCTAAAATAAAGCCAAGATCTTTCCTTCATGTGGGAGAATGTCATCCAATCAATGACGAAACCTGCACTAAACACAAAAGACTTGTAGGAGCAAAGGCCCTTGCTGGCTTCTATGAGTTGAACATCAGCCTTTCCAGGAAAACCAAAACGCAGAGTCTTCTTTGGTCTGAAGCCTAGCAGCCCTTCAGGCTGGAATTCAGCCTCAGGCTCAGAGTGGAACTGTAGCTGGGGCCATTCTATCGTCTCTGCCTTGCCAACTACAGACCCAGGACTTGACCACCTCTATGGTCATGTGAGCAACTGAGAATGAGAACTGAGGAAGGAGATGCTAAGAACTGAGGGTGGGTGGTTCCAGAAACCCTTCTGGTGCGGCCTGTATGAAGCAGACATTTGTGTTAGAACCACTCCAGAGGCTGGACATCAGAGGTCAGAGTATTTCTCAGAGTGACTGGGCTTTGGTGAAGAACTGTTTTTGTTTCACACGGGCCTTTAGAGATGACAGAATAATCTCAGCTGATTACCCATCTCTTATTCAGAAATCCAGTCAGAGGAGAAAGTGTCCTCCAACTGTGTCCTCACGTGGCACTGCAGTGGTTTTTCCTTTTCTTGTAAGGACTTGATCTCTCCATCTCTAAATGCCATCAGATTGAAGACTAGGATATAATTTCAGCCCCCGCTAGGGTGGTGTCTAGGGTGGGTCCATATTCAGTCTACAATACTGTCTTTGTACCAGGAACAACCTTCCTAATCTACTTACCTCTCCTCACTGGCCTTTCTGCATCCCTCCCTTGCAGGGTCCAAGGGGCCTGGCTGAATGAACCCTGCAGTGAAGAATCAGTGTTAGGGAGAGAAGTGTGTCTGCCTTAGCAATGGTGATGTTTCTGGAAGCTATGGTACTGACAGTTAACAGTAATTAACATCACCTCCTCAGGGCCCACCATCCCTGCCATGTGGCTCCATTCATTCCCACATACCTTGTTTAGGGACTTACTCCAAGCCACTGCTTACACTGGCCTCCCCTAACCCACAGTAATGTGATGTGATGACATTGTCTCAGCAGCTCCTAAGAGCCAGTCTGAGCATCCTTTCCCAAGCCCATTGTGATCGTCTGGAGTTGGTCTTGGTGGGGGTTCACACCACACACCACGTACTCCAAGGCAGGGCTTAGTTTTTCTGAAGAGCACACCAGCAGCTCACACCAACACCCCAACTTTCTAAACTAGAAGAATTTGTGACTTAACCCTTTGTGTCTTCCTCCTTGCATTGGGTAACGCATCCCCGGGAGTATTTCCTATTCCCAGGGCTGACATACTTTCCTGACCTTTCTATGTTCTTTGGTAAATGCGCTGGACTTCTAACAGTGAGAGAGGGCTGCACAACGGAGAGCAAGTTATCACCTGTTTTGAAAAGTCCCCTTGACAACTCATCATTCCCTTATCCACGGAAGCTTGGACAGAGTTGCAGCATCCATGTTCGCCATCTTAATCAGCACTGCTCAGCCAAATAGCACTTGTTTGTCACTAATGACTGTAATTGAAACTGGAAACTGATGTTGACAAAACACAAGCTGTTTGGCTTTTTTGCAAAAGCCACCCCAATCTTCCCAAAAGTGAGGCTTTCCCAGAAACCCACAAGTGAAGCCCCGCTCATGGGAAAGAAAGAAAGGAAGAGAGAAAAAGAAAGAAAGAAAGAAAGAAAGAAAGAAAGAAAGAAAGAAAGAAAGAAAGGAAGAAAGAACAAAACTTCTGGATGATAGGCAGGGGACTAGGTAAGCAAAAACACTGAGAAAGTAGGAGGGCATCTGCAAGGTCATGAAAATGTAACCATGGCCGTGTCACTGAGGAAGGAGCTGAAATGGGTAGGTCATCAGGCCGCCCCTGCTAAATATGACAAAATGATCATTAAAAGTCACATGCCCTGGAGATGCTCTGCAAGGCACGTTGTTAAAAATAACACTTCCTCCAGGACAGCTTAAGCAGGGGACTGTGTGTGCGTCAGAGCTTAAAGGAGAATACAGTAGGCACAAGAGGCAATTCCAGAGAGAGCGCTCCAGAGCGACAATTTTGTAAATGGGAAGAATTTATGGTGGGGAGTCGGGAGCCATTGAGGACTTTTAAGCAGGAAGGCAGATGCAATAAAGGTGTGATTACGGGGGGATTAGCCTGGCATTTTAGGACAAGAGCAATCCAAAGCCCTTTATATGGAAAGCAGAGAAAGAATTAGTAGAGTCAAACAAGCAAACAAAAGCATCCTATCTTTCTGAGTCTCAGGAGGCAGTTCCAGGATGCGCCCAGCACTCAGTCTTGCAGGGCCTCCTCAGCTCATTAGGTTCAATTGCCTCTCTGCTCTCATTCCCTATTCATGAATGCTGAGACAAAGTCCTGCAGCCCAGGGAGTCCTGACAGCCCAGGGACCTAGTCCTCCAATGCTGCTCTTCTTCACAGCATTCCACTGTTGAGCAAATGAGCACTCCCAAGCCCACTTGCCAGCTTGAACCTCCCTCGTCCCCTTTTCTGGGACACTTAAATGTCTTATTGGTTCTTATGGGAACAAAGGAATAGGGACTCCTGTCTGCTAACTCTCCTTTAGGACAACAGTAAGGTTTCTACCAAGAATGATTGGCTGACTCAGGGTGCCTACAGGGCTGAGCCAGGATTGAAATAGCATCATCAAATGTGGCCAGAGTTTTTCTGCTGGATATATAAGCTTAAGGACTCTAGGCAAACCCTAGATGTCAGAAGGTAAAATCCCCCATCTAAAGGCTTTGGGAACCCAGCTGACATCTCTTGGCAGTTCAGAGTCATTCTGGGCCTCTCCACCTCAGCAGGCTCTGCCCTTCTCAGAGCTGCTCCTTGTGGGTTTTGTCTGGACTGCATGATGCCATTTAACTCCTGTTTCCTGGTGGCAGCATGCAAATTCTCTCTCCAAGCAGTGCATAAACTCCTTCCGGGAAGGGACTGTTCCATGTGGCATCTGTGTTCAGGAGTGGAAGTCACAGCCTCAGTGCCCACCCTGCTTGCTGAGGTGAAGCTGTTCCCAGGTCTCCTAAGCCCGGTTCCAGCCGCTCACTCAGCAGGCTCAGCAGATGGCTCTGAGTCTTCCTTTCCTGGAAAGACAAAGAGACAAAGAGCCCACAACTGCCTTCCTCTCCATAGCTGGAGGGTGGTTTTCCTGTCCACTTCCTGTCTTTTCAGATGATTGCCAAAGCTCATCTGTGCCACTGAAATTTACTGAGTTACTCTGACCTTCATCACAGAAGCTTCCATCCATCTTCCTCCACTCTAAACACTACAATCCTTCCAGACACAACTCTTTCTTAGAGCTAGGGGCTCTAAGGGGGGAGAGAAGAGGGGAGGGAAGGAGGGAAGGAGGGAGGGACAGAGGTGAGGTAATTCCAAAAACTCCTCGACAATTTCCAATGTTGTGTTCTTTCATTGTCTGTCAGTTGATCCTCTTTGGACTCTCATTTCAGTCTCAAGACTACAGTCCTGTACTTGGCACCCATAGGCATGGATGTTTGCTACCCAAGACACTCACCAGAAAAGACATGCAGCTGTGACTCAGGGAACATGGTGGTCAGACTCCTCCAGTTGTTGGCTCCTTCCAGACCACTGGGAAGAGCCTCTTTGCCTAAGATCACACATTTCCCAGGCAGCCCGTAACTAAACACAGTTACATTTCTGTTGCTGTGATAAAACACCATAAGCAAGGGAACTTATAGAAGAGTTTATTTTGGCTCATGGTTTTGGAGGATAAGAGTCCATTGTGTCAGGGCATGGCTACAAGAAGCAAGCCTAGGAGCTGGAGCAGGAAGCTGGGAGCTCACCTCTTGAACCCTAAGTAGGAAACAGAGTGAGCCAGAACTGTGTGAAATAGTGTGAAGATCGAAACTCCCAGCGCCTGCCTGTAGAGATGTACTTCCTCCTATAAGGCCTCGGCTCTTAAACCTCCTGAAAGTTCGAGGCTCATTTCTCATTAAGCCACCCCTCACCCCCCACCCCCAGCACAACAACTTTCAGATGAGAAGTTGGATCTTTTCTTTTTCTCTTTTTCTCTTCTGTGTGTTGTGTTTGTTATGTTTTTTATTGTCTCTTGCCTTGTAGCCCAGGTTGACCTTTCAGGTTCTCATTTATCATGACTGTGTCTCCTGTAATACTTAGGCCTTCAATATTTATTGGAAATACGAATTTACTATGAGTTCTGTATTTGAGTTTACTGACATCATCCTACCCACTTGATGGCCACTTGGCCAATGAAGCCAAGTGAAGCCATGTGAAAGGGCCACAGCTTTCTAGCCCAAGGAAAGACAGCTACCCTCGTCCCAGAATCCTGTGAAGACTGGCAGAACTTCTTTCACAAAGAATCGCTTGTTTCAGATGCACAATCCTGTCTCCTCAGGCCATGAAAGCATCCATCACGTGCCTTCTAGCTTTCCTTCAAAGAGCCCACACCTCATCTCTCCTGACGTTCTCTGTTAAGTGTCCAAAGAAATAAGAGATGGCATCATTTGAGCTCCAGAAGTAAGCACATGTGGAACAGAATGAGAAGCTGTCTCATTCTGTCTTACTCACACAAAGGAAAATGCATCTTAGACAACAAGGGAAACCACAGCCCTGGGTGTCAAAACACCTCGAATAGGAAGATCAACAGGCAGCATTGAAGGCATCGCAAGAAAGCCATAGCAATGCCTTATATACACATAGAAATCCAAGCGTCGTTAGTAATCAAAAGCAAATTAAAGAGCATTGCACTACTGCTTTTCACAGTCAAGGTGACAAAAATATGGAAGGGACATATATATATATGTGTGTGTGTATATATATATATGTATGTGTATATGTATGTATATATATATATATATATATATATATATATAGAGAGAGAGAGAGAGAGAGAGAGAGAGAGAGAGAGAGAGAGTAATAAAGCAGCAGAAGTTCAGATTGGAGTAGCTTTCCAGGAGACAAAGATGACACCACATACTCTTCCTAAAGTCCACACCTTCTGTGGCTGCATATTTAAGCTACGGAAACAGCCCAATGCTTTGTGTCCACAAGGAGTAAATGCCTTAAGGCATGAAAGTCAGAAATGACTACTAAGAAGTGGCTTAAATCTTAATGATACCCCGGCTACAACTACCATACCTTTCAGCTATTTAAAATACAATTGATTCACAAAGAAGGTATCCATAGGAAACTGCTAAGTGGAAACATTCAGATTTCATATCAACATGTAAAGCATGCTCCATTTGTATTTACAGAATATGCAGATACGTTTTGAGGCAAATATTCATAAATATTAAATCTCACCTTTGGTAAGATTATGAATGACCAATTTTTATTTGTTTTCATTACTTTCACTATTTCATTCTTTTCTGTCAGGAACAATGTTCTTCAAAGGAATGATTTAAGAAGGAAACTTCTGAGTAAGGGTGTGGCTCAGTGGTGGAATATGAATGCTTGTGGGCAATCCCAGAAAACACACACACACACACAGAGAGAGAGAGAGAGAGAGAGCTGGGCATGGTTGTGTGTTCTTGCCAACCTAGTAGTAGGAGGGCACAGAGAAAAGCAGATTCAGAGATCTCATTGGCCAGGGGGCTAAGCAGAAAAGCAGATTCAGAGATCTCACTGGCCAGGGGGCTAAGCCAAAAAGGGGAGCTTTCAGTTCAGTGAGAGGCCCTGTCTCAAGCCATAAGGGGGGCAATGATAAAGGGGGGACACCAACGTTCTGTTTTAGCCTCTGGAGCATAACATTACATTTATGTGCATGTTACATATGTTACACACACACACACACACACACACACACACACACACACACACACACACACACACACACACACTGTGCCATATGCACCAAAGTTTTCACCCTAGGTGTATGCATTTTTATCTTCCTACAATTTTTTATGCCCTCCTTTGAGCCCTTTATCGGTATTATTTTCTGTACTTTCCTTGCATAGCTGTCTCCTTTTCCTCTCCCGTTGCCACTTCCCAGGGTTAAGTCATCAACCCTTTTCTCTTTCATCTATTTAACATACTTTTGCTGGTACGCAAGTAGCTTAACTACCTAAATGGTGGGTATACTAGCATAGCACAAACATGAAATCTAGTCCTGATTCTGATGTTTATTCTGCACTCATTAGCAAGATGAGGCAAGAGCTGGGCACCTTTCTTAAAAAAGAAAATAGAAATGTATCTTTATTCACAGACAATATGATCCATTTATGTTTTTTAAGAAGTGAAAAGAATCTCCAAACAATCAATATGTGAATTTACCAAGCTTGCAACAAATGAAATAAGAAGAGCAGACCAACTGTATTTCCATTCAACAGAAAAAAAAAAACTTCAGAAATTAAAATTTGTAAAAATAGTATTGCTTACAATACCATCAAAAATTCAAAACACTTGGGATAAATCTTACAACAGGTGGTTTAAAAATTGAAAAAAAAATCACAAAACATTTAAAAAAGAAGTATAGCTAGAAATAGATATTACTTGGGGTTCAGAATGTTTGATATGTCTAAGACATATTTCTTCTCCAAAAATGTTGTATAGTTCAATGGAACCCCAAAGAAAATCTAGTGGAGGTTATTCTTGGGGTTTGATTTTGGTTTTGTTTGCTTGCTTGCTTGCTTGCTTGCTTGCTTTTAAGTTTTAAGGCAAGATCTTCATTTACAGTTCAGGCCAACTTCACACTTGAACTTGCAATTCTCCTGTCCCCGGGTCCCACGTGCTGGGATTAGAGGCCAGGGGCCACCACATCCAGCCTCCTAGTGATTTTCCATATAGAACCCGACAGGCTAATTTTTCCATTTATATGAGAATGCAGAGGACTTACAAAGTAAGCCACAGCAGCATGCTCAACACTGCTAGAAGACTCACCACTGCCTGACTTACAAATTTATTAAAAAGTTAAAGGAATAAAAATAGTGCTTGCTATAAAGAAGCCAAAAAAGAATATAGAATAGAATAGAATAGAATAGAATGGAATAGAATAGAGTAGAATAGAATAGAAATGGAATGTGGCAGAGTGGAGTAGGGTGGAGTAAAGTAGGAACAGGGCTAGAGAGTAGCTCAAGAATAAAGATGCCCACCTTGGGAAAGCATCCAATCTCCACTTTGCTTTGAAAGTTTCAGGATAGATAGATAGATAGATAGATAGATAGATAGATAGATAGATAGATAGATAGACAGACATGTGTTTTTATTATTTTATATGTATGGATGTTTCGTCTGCATGTGGATCTGTGTTCCACATGTGTGCAGTGGCCAAGGAAGCCAGAAAAGGCCACCAGATGCCCTGGGCCTGGAGTAACAGATGGTTGTGAATCTCGTGGTGGGTGCTGGGTATGGAACCTCTGTCTTCTGGAAGAGCAACCAGCGCGCTTAACTGCTGAGTCAACTCTCCAGGCCCGGTTTGTGTGCACTGAGGGTCAGATTCATCTTTCTGCTCACCTTCTCCCGGATCAGTGGGTCTTCCTGACTTGCCACTCCCTGTAACTAACACTATTGTTCTGCCCACCCATGTTTGGAGCCTTAATTAGTTAGTCTGCTTAGCACCTTGCTCTCTGACAAACTTTCACGTATTTTTCAGACTTGTCAGCTTCCTGTTACTCCCCCAAATGTCCCTCCAGCTTGACTCTGACTTTGCCTCACCATCCCCCCCAGACCTTGGAGTCCCTTTGTACACCCCTCAGTCAATCACAAGGGCATCAGAGCCCCAGCTCTGCAGAGAGATGGAGAAGCTGCCATGACAGCTGCCCCTCTGAACCCCAGTACCAATTCCTTATTGCCTTAAACTCCAAGACCCAGAGTCATCAGCTCAACTTTATCTCCAAAGTCTGCCACTTACACATAGCCTAGATGATGGTTAAACAACCAACATGTCCTTTTCTGTTTTTCCAAACTGGCTGTTGAGCCTAGACTGTCAGGCAAACACGCTCATGCCTGGCTGCACTCCCAACCACTCACCTTCCCCAGGTAAAATGAAGGGATGCATCTGACACAGTGACTGCTCTGAGTGCTTTGGGGTGATGGGGATCAGCATCTGGGGGACCGAAGCATACCAAGAAAGACACATATTTATGCATTGATAGTCTCTGCAAATAGACGGACAATAAAAGCTCTGAGGTTTGGAAAATGTTTATTATACTTCCTAACATCGCTCCCTGGGACCGCTCAAGTCATCTCTGCGGTTGTCAATTATTTCTGTCAGCTTAGCCATGCTTCTGATAGAATGCAAATTTCCCAGCATGATGCCATCTCTAAGATTCTAAATTTCATTTTGCCGTGACAGTTTTTCTGAAGATTCTGATGCTCTGAGACCCCTGCATCCTAAGAGCTGTTTCTTTGTAGAATACGGCATTTTTAATCAGGTAACCCTGGGATGGAGTGTGTGTCGGATATCGTGCAGGCTATAGCCATTCTGGGAACATGAATCCTGCTGTTAAGACTCCAATGAACCCACAAAGCCACAAGCTATTTCTACTGCACTGATAGCATAATAATCTTTAGATCTGAAATGAGGTCTACTTTAAAATTAATTCATCTTCTGAGGCATGAGTACCAACTGTGTCTGTCTAGAACTGAACTGGAAGACTTTATGCTATGTGACAGAGAAGTAAACAAGGTTGGAAGTCAGGGGATGGTTTCTTCATCTCTCCCAGCCCAAGCCACAGTGTTCTCAAGCCCACTTGAAACAGAAGATATGTATCAAAGTGCATCCTTGAGGTGAGGCCACAGACGAATGCCCCCTCGGAGCGCGCGCGCGCGCGCACACACACACGTACACAAATGCTTCAGTAATTCCTTTATCAACCTCATTTTCCTTGGCAGAATATTTGCATTGACACTTGATTGAAAATGGTTAAGCCCATCTTGTCCTTAAAGTTACACACTGTCCCCTGTTCTCATTCCCTCCTGCAGCTGTCCTCGTCTGCAGGAGATAGGACACCACAAGCATGCTTGTTTCTGTCTTGTAAGCCTCTGTATAAAGCTCTCAGCCCTACTCAACACTAAGTTGAAATCTTCACTCTTTCTGGGAGAGACTCTGAGGTTAATAATTACCTGCAGGCAGCTAAGTCCGTTCTTCAGCAAACTCTCCGTGTCAGGGTACTGTTTCTAGTGTATGTGATGTGACTGTCCCTCCACCCACTTCAGCTTTCCTTCTCTGTGCTGTGTGCAAGCCTGTCCTGATCCCTCAAGGCTAGACTCAGGCCCTCTTTTCTTCATGATGCTTTTTCCCAGAGTCCTCAGCAATTCGCCTAAACTCCATGTCCTCCAAGAAGTGCATCTCCAAATGTCTGTTCCCAGTCAACGCACATATACAAAAGTGCTTCAAGGCAACAGACACTCCCCAACATACAAGGGCTGGTAAACTGTCACATGTTGGGAAACTGCCAGAAGCCATAAGTGCACTTCATATAAAACCAGCCTCCAAAATGTCTACACCTGACTTAGTCTCAGCTGCTTTACGCTTGTTCGGAGCACTCATATTGCTCTAAAGATGAGCAAAGTCCTCTCACATGGGCTGGCAAACTGGCTCAGTGGGAAAAGGTGCTTGCCGCCAGGGATGACCTGAATTCTAGTCCCTCCCCCAAAACCACAGAATGGAACAAGAGAACCAACTCCTGGAAGTTGCCCTCTTGAGAGCTGTCCTCTCATCTTCACTGGATGCCCGGGGGTGCACACACTCCCCTACATAGATTCACAAATACATAAAATAAGTTAAGTGTAAAACTGTTTTAAATCTCATCTTATACAAGCCCGTTTTGTATTGAGGTATTATAGAGCTTATGTCATTTATTCCATCTGTGGTATATACTCAAATGAGTATGCTTTTTGTCCCACTGTAAAGTGAAAATCATAAGTTAAAAATTCATAAGCCTGAGACCCCGTAGAGTTCTATCTAGATGTCACCTCCAGTACTTCTTAAATAATCATGCCAGAAAATCCATATTCCCCTGTATATGTTGCCCTCAACTCAAAGCTACTGTCCTGTAGGCTTCCCTATCAAGCGGCCACGTGAGGGCTCCCACCTCCTTGTCACTCACAAACCTCCAGGCCCACATCTCTATGATACAAATCTGGTCATGTTGCCTCCTCATTCAAAACTTTCTCATACCATCCTGAAAACAGAACCAGTGTCTACCATGACCTACGGCCATGAAGGAGCTTCACTGAATGCCTTTTCTCCCCTCATCCAAGTCCTCAAACCACAGGCACTTTCATCTTTTTCAAGTCTCGCAAATACCATTTTCTCAGAAGACAGCCATCCTTTGGCCAGCAGCTTCTTAGGGCTTGATCACGGAAGGGAATTGCCGACCCTCTGAAACTATCACTCTAACCTTCCCTGCTCTTTTATCTAGGCTCCTTCCGACATAATAACATGGCAGAGCCTCGTTGTCAGAAATTAAAGAGAAAGAGTTGGGAGGAGAGGAGAAAAGAGGAGAGATCTCAATGAAGACAACTCCCCAATGTACTAAGAATGTCCCTCTCGGACCCACTTCCGAAAGGCCCATAGCACCTTCCACTGTGCCCTAGTCTCCAAGCCACCTATGACACATGGGCTCTGGAGCACTCTCATCCACATCGTAGCCTCCACTGCACCTGCAGGAGCAGCAGGGAGGTCCACCTCATGTCCTGTTTGTGAAATGCTGCCCTCTGTAGCTTAAGAGTTAAAGCAAGATGCATCGACTTCAATCTTGCCAATGTCCCACTTCCAACCTCCTAAGTCATGTTCTCTGTTTTGGATTGAATTGCGTCCCCAGCACCTGGTAGTGCTGTGTAGGGTGTTTACAGAGGAAACCAAATTAAAGCCAGGTCTCTTCCCTGGCCTCACTCCTCCATCCCGCTCTCTTAACATCTCTGGTAATGGGGCCCTGCCATGTTCTCTTATCAGGTGAAGAGGAGGCTTAAAGAAAGAACAGCCAGTGTAAACTCTAATGACAGTGACAGTGTAAACAACTAGAAATTCCCTTTAGTGGAGCCCGGAGCAAGAAGTGTCAGAGTGGGTCTTAATGCAGTATGACTGGTTTTTTTAAGTAAAAGGGAAACTCAGACTCGGATGCACAGGAGGCACATGTTGGATGACGAAATGAAGGGAAGGGAAGAAAGGTGCCTACAAGTCAAGGAATGCCTGTGGGCCAGGAGGCAGTGTGTGTTCAGTAATCTCTCTTTTAGCCTCCTTGTTCTTGTGGGCTGAATTGGGCCCACTCAAAACCCACCTGTTGACATCTTATCTCTCCCTACCTCAGAATGCAGCTGAATTTGGCCTGTAGGGGGGCGGTAATTAAGTTAAAAGAAGGTCCCTGGGATGTGCCTTAATCCACTCTCTCCAGTATCCTTATAGGATAAAGGCAGATGAGAGGTAGTGGGGGCTCCCTGGCCAGCACAAATGTCCTCTGAGGACACAAGGAGGGGGAATGTGTGCAATCGCAGAGCAGCAGCCTCAGGAGAGCCCTGCCTGCTGACATGTCGATCTCAGACTTCCAGCCCCCAGAAGGAGGAGAAATAAATTTTCTCCTGCTTGAGCTATCGGGTCTCTGGTGTTTTGTTATGATAGCCCAAGGCATGAATAAATTTTCCTTTGGCCTTCTTTTAGTGTGTATTTCTTGATAATTGGACTAGACGTGAATTTTCTTATGGGCAGTATATAATATTGCTTTTCATGAAGTAAAAAATAATAATAATAAGTTGCCTCACGTGGAAGTTGTACTCAGTAGCAGAGATGAAAAATGTCCATGACCAACTTGGATAGCAGGAGACCATGTGTGTAAAGGATGGGAGTGGAGAGAAGAGGGGCTGGGCATAGCTCAGAACAAAGGGCCAAGGGTGCAGACTCAACTATGACAAATGTCCTATAGGCAAGAGAGATCCTTGACATTTCCTGAGTCGTGCAGAGCTCCCGCCTATGGATGCAAGGAGCAGGTAGAGTCTGTGTGCACACAATGATGCCTGCTCCATTTCTACAATGCAGTGAGGTGGGAGCGCACCATTTCTAGCACCCCAGTAGTCTGTATAGACATCCTATCCATAAAATGCACAGTTTGCCAAGAGTAATGAGCAAAAGGCAACCTGGGGAATATCTTTATACATACAGTCTTGAGATTTTGACTCAACCAATCATGCTCCAGTTGTGTGCGCCTAAAACAGAAAGAATTGTTGTAAAACCAAAAGTGTCTTCAGCCACATAGGTAAGTTCCAGGTGCACTGTTGGTCTAGCTCATATAGTCAGCAACATTGTGGTCACTGTGAGGCTGGAAGCCCCACTTTAGAATGGCCTGTTGATCTAGGAAGGCCTTTACTGGTCTGTCTACTATGACTCAATGTGTTTGCACAGCACTTTTGTTGCAGAGGGCTTTGATGCCAGCCATCAGCACATAATACCAGAGGCCAGGAATTTCCCCCAAGGACTTTAAGGGCCATGAAGAAGAGACACACAGTTGTTGGTTGAGAAAGAAGGGAGTACCCTCTATATTCCTCAGAAAGCAAACTATTTGGGTCTGTGTGTCCTTCACAGATGCCAAGGCAATTCATGCATCAAACTGTCACATCCCAGAACCAGAGAAAAATACCAGACTATTTCACAATTCTGGCCCTGTGTAACTCTGGGGTTCCCCCCACCCCAAAAATGGAATTTTCAACATTTGGAAACAGAGAGAGAGAAACTAACTCTCAAAACTCATTAGAATATATCATGAAAATAAAGAGTATTTAATTTGTCATTTATGTTCTGAGTCTAGCTCCAGGATTGGCAAATTACTTACTTAAGTGGCAATGTGTCTTAGACCTGAGTGCATGGACTTTGGAACCAAGTTAAAGCTAGGATGCAAATGAGGGAAGACTGAGAAGGGTTCAAAAAGCAGAACAAACAAGATTTTTATTTGCATAAATTTCTTTATATTACAATTTGTAAGGGGCTTCGAGATAGAGTTTCTCTCTGTAGCCTTGGCTGTCTTGGACTTGCTTTGTAGACCAGGCTGGCCTCAAACTCAGAGAGATTTCCCTTGCCTCTGCCTCCCTTGGTTCTGGGATTACAGCATAGAAAGTAAGTAGTGATTGTTGGAAAGTAAACTTACAGCTGGTCAAAAATCTAGGATTTTAATACTGACCTTTTGAATAATGAACACTTTACATGGTTACACTGTGCGATGGTGAAAGTTGTGTCTATGTCATTTCTCTACCATCTTAGAATAAACCATAGATTGCTTCTCAAGCTTCCAAAACAAACAAACAAAAAAAAAAAACAAAACAAAAAAAAAAAAAAAAACAAGCAACACATAAATGTGATTCTTACATTTATTTTTATTATTTCTTGAGAATCTTATACATGAGTACTGTATTGACATAATTTTCCACCCCATTTGCTCCCCTCCAGTTCTTCCCATGTCCGCTCAACTCTTCAAATTAATGAACTCTTGTTTAGTTATTATTGCTAGGCTTTTAACGCACAGGCATGCATATGTGAATTGTAAGTACAACCTTCTGGGTCCCTGTAGTGTTGTTCAGAGCTCATCACTTGGGGTTAGACAACCTTCCTGTTCCTGGGGAAGACTGATTCTCCCTCTCTCCTGAGTGCACTGTCTCTCTCATGGGTAGAAGACACTCACAACAGACATTCTGGTCCTCAAAGGAGGCTTCTTTGATGAGAAATCAGAGATACACTAACCTCTGGGTATAAGAATAAACAGTTAGGCCACAGAGGTTATATTGGCTTAGGAAAATGACAGTAGTGAGTTCTTGTCTAGGGTCTATGACCTCTCCAGCCATGGGTGCTTGTTTAGATATATAGTGCCTTGGTACTATAAGCATGGATTCTCCCCTATGGGGCAGGCTTTAAGCCCAACTAGGCAACTATTGATTATCACCGAGATATAAGTGCTACTATTGCACCCTTGGGGATATTTTGCTGTGTTGGTCATTATTGTGGTTTGTACGTGTCAAGGCTGGGGAGTACTATTGATTGCTCTCCTCTCTTGGTGGCTTGCATCGCGCCTTTAGGTACTATGAGAGCTAGGCCTTGGGAAGGCGGCTTCCAGGTCAGTGCTGGCTTGGTTCCTCCAAGTCTTGTGTCTGATGTAGGTGGGGCTTACCTTGTAGTTCTGGGGAGCACTCGGGGGTAACGCTAATAGCCTACATTGTGTTAGGAGTCCAACAGCTCAAGGGGATTTTCTCATGTCTGGCAATGGTTCTTTTGTTAATTAGTCCATGGCTCTTGTGAGGAGCGTTACATCCTGGCATAACTTCATTTAAAACACATATATAAGATGCAAATTCAAGTAAATATAAAATACTATGTCTCCCTGTGGCTTTTCCAATCATGTTTAATGTTCTTTATCTCTTTTCTTTCTACACCCTCAGTGTTACCCTCCTGTGTCCCTCCCCAGATAAAACTTCCTCCACTCACTCTGCTTTTCCTCATTTACCCTTCATAGCATCTGTGTCCTATTATCCACCTCTCTATCTTTTTAATGTCGATGAACAAAAGTGAACTACTCTGGACTCAAGTAGCAAATCAGCCTTAAATCTCTCTGGATGTGGCCGTACCTGAGCTTTGGCGTCTGTGGAGAAATGACTCACTTGCCCCGAGTTCACAGTAAATGGGTCATCCTCTTAGTGACTCTGTAATACGGCACTGAATGGCCCTAAATTTTTCATATTTGTCTGAAAGATTTGGGGTGTGGCCTTTAGTGGCTGGGGGGAGGTGGTTCTGGGGGATACAGGCTCCTGTGAGCACACACTCCTGAAGGGCATGCTCTCAACTCTATCAAGATGAGGGATTTTGAAGAGTACAGTGAAGAAACAGAAGAAGGGGTGAAGTGGATGTCAGCATATTCAACACGAGCTCAATTATAGGGTTTGAAAAGATCCAGATATAACAACAGGGCAAAGGTTTTGGAAGTGTCCCCACTCCCCAGCCAATGCCTTACAGTGAATCCAAGTCTCAATATAATGATGATGAAGAAGAAGAAGAAGAAGAAGAAGAAGAAGAAGAAGAAGAAGAAGAAGAAGAAGAAGAAGAAGAAGGCTGATATTCTCTCTACAGTTGGTGGCAATTAACACTAAAATCTCTTTCAACATATTGCTAGAATATAGGCAAGAATGTGGAGGGAAGTCAGAGTGCTTAAATTAACTCCTCCTGGGATGGCCAGTCTTGTCAGTTTTACTGCATTGGTATAAGTTCACTTCTCTGTGTGTCTGTGATGGAGTCTCCAGACACAGAGTCTGAGGGATCTGACCTGTGCAGTGCATTCATCTCCTGAGGGATGCACACTATGGTGGCATTGCAGGGAGTGGGATGAAGACCTAATGTGCAGCCTAGTGAGAAGTAGCTCCCTGGGCCTGAGTCCTTAGGAGATGTATCTGGTCAAGGCCTCTCCTGCTACTCCCTTCTCTCTGCTTCCTGGCAGACATGACATGCTCATCACACCCTCCTGCCACTGATAGACAGATACCTCTGAGCCGAAGTAAGCCTTCCTCCCTCAGGCTCTGTCAGATGTTTTTGTTTGCTTGTTTGTTTTGTTTTGTTTTTATCAGTGACTAGACAGCCACTGCTCATTAAAAAAAAAAGTTAAACAGAAAAAAGTACAAACAATACTTGAGGTGGCTAGAAAACATAAGGAGTCCTGTCCTAGGTGAGAAATCTAAAGTCCTTTGCCAGTGTAAAGATTTCATAGGTGCCCTTCCTATTTATCTCCGGTATTATCAGCATGAGGCCTGCCTCCTCCTAGACATCTGAATTCTGATTGGATGCTGGTCTCCATCTGTCCTAGGAGGACTGGGACTAATTGCTGAATGGTTGGTTCAGGAAGCATGGCAATCTCCATTCTTTCTGCCCCTGGAACGAGTTTAGCAAGAAAGCAGCATCTGAGCCAGCCTTGGCTAAGGGGACAGGACAGCTGGTCTTTTGGGGGTATAGGGAGCTTTTCCCAGCTTTCAAGTCAACCAACCCAAGACTCCCCATTATGTGACAGGATCTTTACCTTAAAATAAACTGGATGTGGAGTCTCTACTCCTCACAGCTGGCAGTGAATCAAATGACACACACGCAAATACTCAAAGCTTATACTGTCCTGCTTAGTGCAAAACCCACAACACCAACGACGGCCACACAAGCACAGTGGAAATTCCTCCACATGCCCCATTTAGAGATTGCAGCATTGCTGGCCAAGCCCTATCAAGCTGAATAAAAACCATATATAAAAAAGTAAATGTCTAACATTTATTACCGTGTACATTTAAGCATTTTTTATCTGTGATTCTTGATTTTAACTTTTTGGCTACTTGCTGATGCTGTTGCTTTGGTGGCATTATGCTACCTCAGAAATGCTCATGAGTGTCCCATTTAATCACAGGTGACAACCAGGCCTTCACTTGGATGCTTTAGGCAAATATTTCATTTCCACTGTGACAATGGATTTTTCCACCTTCCCAGTAGGTGGAAACCAAGCATATAAAGACTTATCTAATAAAATGTAGACACAGACAGAACCCTGACCTTGCCCAGCCCTTTTCTCATTTGTTTTTATGTCCCCTGTATACTGCCATTAGCAATTAATATTCAAAGTGGAGTAAAACTCAAATCTTCCCATGAACTATGTTTTCCTACTAAAAGCAGAGACTGTGGAGACCTTGTGAAAAAAAAAAAAAGTCAACCTCTCAGGCTCCATCTTGGACCTGCTGATTGAAAAGCAAGCATTTGAGCAAGACTCCCAGAAACTCCCTGCACAGCAG
This sequence comes from Acomys russatus, assembly GCF_903995435.1. NCBI lineage: Eukaryota > Metazoa > Chordata > Mammalia > Rodentia > Muridae > Acomys > Acomys russatus. Next base: position 44,921,381 of record NC_067161.1, on the reverse strand, counting down.
GGGTTCTCACCCCTGCTATAGGATAAGACTCTGTCAACAGGAGGAGGTAGCAGAGATAGTTTCCTCTGAGTCAGTGAGAACCCAGGGAAGTCTGTGGAGGAGCCAGGAAGCCAGCAAGTATTGCCAGAGCCGACAGAGCATGTCTGGGCAGTGTTTTCATGAGGCAGTGGTGAGTGTCCTGGCAGAAGTCAATCCGGATGCTGGAAGTGCCAGGTAACCGCAGGCTCACCTTGGCTTTAATATTCACAGAGAAGCACACTTCTGGATAGAAACACAACATGTATCAAAAGGAAATCAAATTCAGCACCTGGATTCAACCTGAAACCTGGAGCCAGGAAAACCAGGTCAGTTTGGGCCATTCAGCACTGCAGGCCTTCCAAGAGCTCAGGGTGAGCATGCAGGGCTGCGTGTGCAAAGGAGAGCCACCATGCAGGGCTGAGTGTGCAAAGGAGAGCCACCATGCAGGGCTGCGTGTGCAAAGGAGAGCCACCATGCAGGGCTGCGTGTGCAAAGGAGAGCCACCATGCAGGGATGCTTGTGCAAAGGAGAGCCACCATGCAGGGCTGCGTGTGCAAAGGAGAGCCACCATGCAGGGCTGCGTGTGCAAAGGAGAGCCAACATGCAGGGCTGCATGTGCAAAGGAGAGCCAACATGCAGATCTACATGTGCAAAAAAGAGCCACCATGCAGGGCTGTGTGTGCAAAGGAAAGCCACCATTCAGGGTTGCTTGTGCAAAGGAAGCCACAGAGCACAGAGTGAGAAGTTGACTGTTGCACTAGCTGAGCTTGTTCTAGAAGAGACTTTGTCGTTGCAGACAGCCCTCAAATTCAATAAGAAGTGAGCATGCTTAAAATAGAAAAAAAAAATATTAGAAACAGTAGGATTATCCCCATCAACACTCAGAGGAGCAACTACCTTATCATTAAAAACTATCAGTATTCACAAATAGTAATTTTACACACTCACCACTTTGATTCCTTCCCATCAGCAATCAAACCATTGAAATGTAAGGAAAAGGTTAAAATTCACAAGAGTGAGAAATGTTGAATGTTTAAGAATTTCTCAGTCAGTACACAGTATGCACGCACATGGTATACAGTCCCCCCTTAACCAAGGGTGACATGTGCTAGCCCTTGATTGCAAGACCTACCATATTCATTTTCATATTATCTTGAAAATTAATGAGCTCTAATAAAAATGACAAAGGCCTTTTGACAAATCAATGACACTAGAGCTTTTCCAGGAAATATTAACAGAAACACAAGAGAGATAGAACCAGAAAAAAAAAAAAAAAAAGAGGTAAAAAAAAAAAATCTAGCAGGAAAACAGAGATTGCCCTACATGTATTGACATAGATATTTATAATAACTTAAATGTATCAATACAGTGCCACATAGAATATATCACAGTGGATTCATGTTACATGACATTTATATCAAACAGCATATGAAAGTATTTGTTGGTATAATCTATAGAGTTAAAACAACATATGGCATAAGTAGATCAACAGACCAGAATTAGGCAGAGGAGTGTTGCCTAACACACTACAAATTTGCAAATAAGAAGGTGTGCTCCTAGATGGAACAAAGAGACAGGCCTACTATGTGGAGAGCATCCAGCATGAGTCACACACAAGATCTCAGGGAGTTCCAAGTTCTCCAATAAAGTGTGAATTCCTCCTCATTGGCTTCCCGGGCCTTGCACTCATAAAGGCAGAATACAAAAAAAAAAAAAAAAAAAAAAAAAAAAAAAAGATGCAAAGAGAAAGAAGATGCAATGGATAAACATGAATATTAAAATGAAAAATATGAAAAATGAGGGCTGGAGAGATGGCTCAGTGAGTAAGGGCACTTGCTCTTGCACAGGATCAGGGTTCGATTCCCAGCACCCACATGGCGGTCCCCAACTGCCGGTGACTCCAGTTTCAAGGGATCTAGTGCTCTTTTCTGTCTTCCACAAGCACTGGGCACATACATGGTGCATGATACAACTGAAATAATAAAATTAATAGTTCTGAAATGTTTTTAATGAAATGGTACAGAAATTCTGTATACACCTCGAGCAACAGATACGATGAAAGAGGTGGAATTGATGGTCTACAGTAAGAATTAGACCTAAAGCAAAGGGACAAATATGAAGAAAACATGAGGATCCCAAGTGACCTACAAAACTTTTTCAGATGTACTTCACTTTCTCTTCAGCTTTATGGAGGCCAATGCTTTTAATTAACATAATACAATTTTAGGAGAATTTATACCACCTCAGAGTTGTCATGGAACAAGATCTTTTAGTAAGCAAAATCATCACAGGACACATGCATATGCACACATGAGCACATACACACATACTTGCACAGACATGTACACACATAAACATGTACACACATAAACATGTACACACTTGCAAGTTGTCCCAGAGGATACAGTTTTGAGGAGCCCCTTGGATAGCAAAATCTACAGAAGTTCAAGTCCCCTCCACAAAATAACATTGCACATGCCTTGTAGACAATGGACAGCCTTCTGTATCCGCAGTCTGTAGGCTCAATTTTCTTAACCAAAATATTTTATTAACAACTTATTGACCAAGCCTATGTCAATTATAACCAGATTAACCAAAACAGTAGCAAATGGATATTAATTGACACAACAACAAAACCTTAAGGATATCAGTCCCAAGGAACGATTCTCCGATCCGGAGCCGCAGGATTTCTTCCACTGGAACCGGGGGTAACCAGACCCCAAGAGCCTCAGCAGGAGCCAGAGCTCTGAAGCCTTCCCTCAAGCAGATTTCTCTAGGAGCGTCTTGAAGGGCAGCGATGAACAGCCAAATCTATCCCGAGTCTCCAATCTGCCTTGCTGCCAGTTCTGGGCTCATTTATATAGCTCTTCCCAGAGTCTGTTCACAAGATCTTTTTCATCTGGTAGCAATTAAGCTCCTGCACGAGGTGGTTGCCCTGCTAGTGAATTAACATCACCTGTTCTCTTACTAGACCGTTCGATCCCACACTTGGGATCCTGAAGAACAGGTTTCTCTCCTTCAGCAGTCACCGATTCAGAACACAGGTTTCTTTGTGTGCATCCAGACCCCTCTGGCTCCCTGTGACTGCTCATCCCTCACAGTGTCCTGTGCGCTTGTTGCTCACTTTATTTTAAGGCAGGCAAGAGAAGACAGTACAGTCTTGGCCATCACTGATCTGTTTTCTTCCCATTTGAAAGCCTTTGGAAGCCAACAGGCTGCGCTTGCAATGGGCATCCTTCGAGGGTGGGTGGGAGACTCCTTTGAAAGAGCAGGATAGCCTCTCAAAGGAGAAACAGAGTCTTGCTAATCATCCTGTAAAAGGCGTCCGTCCTAGAATTGGAAAGGAGGACTTTGTAGATGGACCAACGTCTGAAATGGACTTCCTTCACCCTTTTGGGATATCTAACTGTTGGGTTTGAACTTGAAGGCAGAAAGGTACCTGAAGCTTCCAAGTATGGAAGAAAAAAAATATAATATGTAGTGGTTAAGAGGCCTTGCATATGGTAGCCTGGATTGGGACCACCCTCTGTGTTTTCTAGCTGTGTGCCCTGGAATGAGTCACAGCATCTCTTCATGTCTCACTTTTCCTTTCCCTCAACTGGGATTGTTCACATACGTGCCAGAGGCTCTGGGGAGGCTGATGGAATGATGCACACAAAATGTTTGTGGCTGTGTCTGGCTTGTCTGAAGCACACAATGACTTCTAGAGAATACTTTCATCACAGGAACAGAAAAACAGTCCAGCTTCTCACACTAGAGTTTGCCAAGTCAGAGACTTGCATGAGCCATGATCCATCTCTTGGGATAGAATGCAAAAAGTCATCTCCCCTTGCAATCCCACAGCCCCAAGGGCAGATGGTGCCAGTGGGTCACTGGCAGCTGGCGTGATCTCAAATGCTCAGTGGCAGCAAATACCTCATAACAACATAGTGCCAAGCAGCTTCACATTCTTTCAGGAAGCTGTGTTTCCTGTGGTCAAGCCAGCTGGGCTCTCTCATAGATAAGATGTACATATCAAAAGGAAGTGAGGTGGCCCTCATGCATGGCAAGGTTCTCCATTTATTCTGGATAGGTATCCCAACACAACAGGTGTGCCTCCAGAATACCAGTGACTATGGCCTCTAGCATCTGTGGTTCTGCAGCTGCTGTATGCCCTGGCCTCGGCCTTTCCTGCATGCAGACCCACACCACAGATATGGATACATGAGACGCGCCACTGACAGATGCCAGACCACATTTACACCTTGGATTGGTCTCTGGAGGCTATCTACAAAGGATACTGTGCACAGAGGGGGTACGGGGAGCCGGGCTGGCCTTAATCGAGTCTTGAGTCTTGGGCACCCTCCCCAGGTGGTGCTGATCTGATCTAACAACGGAAAGAGTGTCCACTCAATGGACATGGCTCCTGGTAATCTTTGCCATTGAACTAAAAGCTTTCAAACAGGAGACAGAAAGGCCATAAATCTTAGAGGTGACGCTAAATATTTGTCACTGTAACACTTAAGACCTTGTTTTAAGTTCACTCATTTCTGAAAGCTTATAACAAATAACTGGGTGACTCCCTTCCACCAGCACATCTCTTTTTGCTCCACATATGGGAGAGCAAAGGCCTGCATGGGCAGGCAGTTCTCAGCCACTGTGTGGTCTCCACTTCTGGCCAGATGGGGAGTCATCCCCTTTTGTTTAGATGAAGCCAGCTCTTACTTCTATGACCCAAGGGTGGCCATGGTTTTAACTGGACTTTCTTTCAAACTGCCATTAATCTTCCCTACCCCACCCGGCTGGTGGAGTGAGTGGAGTAAATTGTTTATGTTCTGGTGTATCGAGAGCTCTCCTTGGGTTGGGATCTCATTGGCTCACGGGCAGCCAGGCGTGCTTTCCTCACGTCCACATCCTGAGAATCAAGGTGGTATAAAAATGGAATCAGGTACATGTTTCATTCCAGCCTCAAGCACACATGTCAGAGAAAAGTTGTTTCTCGCTGACTTCCAGTGCCACCACAGACCTTTTGCCCTAGCACTGCAGCCAGTGCACTAGTGAGGGCTCTCAAAACTCAATGTTCTGGACCGCTGTGGGAAACCAAAGCCCCACAGACCCTTCCCAAAAGCTAGTTTTTCCCAGAGTAACAACAAGTCCTTTATGGAAGAATGCTGTCATCTGCCTCAACTCTCTAGGACCAGAAGAGCAGAAATCACCAGCCAGGGAGATTGTCACTCAACAGCAAGGGGAGGTGGCTGAGGAAAAGGACAAGCCACGCCCAGTACAGCCCCACCACCTCAGACCATTGGCTGTTCTGGTGCTGAATGCTCATTCTCAGTGGTGGGATGAACCCCAGGGCAGTGTGCATGCCAAACAAGCATTCTACATCTGAGTGCCAGCCACAGGCCCCAAATCCACTTTAATAATGACCAGAGTAGAAAGATCCAGGAACTAAGCAGGCAGGCATTCCTGAAGCAGGATCAAAGAATGAGAGCAGACCTCCCGCCTGCAGCCCAAACACTTTCCTATTAAGTTTAAATTAATCAGGTTTTCACTACAGGAAGATAAATCAATCAAGAGCCTCTCTGAAAGAAGATGGGATTACTAGGCACTTCCTCCTTCCCTGAATGTTCTGCCTCCACTTTCTTCAGCCTCCCTTACACGTTCCTAGCTTCATCTTGCCAAAGAAGCAGCTGCTGTTTACATAGAAAGCAGAGGCTCACTCCTCTAGTCCCAGCCCTGGGGAGGCCACGGCAGGAGGGTCATTGTGTATTCCATGACAGTACAGACTATACGGCAAGACATCACGCAAGACATTTTTTACAAATAAACAAAGGTAGCACTTGTCAGGGTCTTGCCCAAGGTTGGCCACTAAGTGACGTCTCTCCTCTCGTGAAAAGCTGAGGAGAACAGCGTGAATGGGGCTTCGCAGCTGGATGGTGGGCTTCCGTTTTTTCACCCGGTGCTTTGCACCAGTGTCCCTCTCACATACATCCTCGGACCTGAGAAAACGTCCATGAACGCAGATCTCATCACAAAAATATCAGCAGTGTGAACTCTCATGGCAGTATCTTCTCTCTGAAACCTAACAGTCTTGTACATATGCTTGCCAATGCATGACCATCATGACACAGCTTTTAAAAGACCAATCAAAACCTTCATCCAAGAACTCAAGGAGTTGAAGAAGACACTTAGAAACAGCTTAGTGACACCAAGGAAAGAAGCGTAAAGAGAATAAACACGTGAGTGATGTCCCGAAAACAGAAATGCAAGGTTAAGAGAAATGGCGAAGATTATGCAGGTGCTGAGAATAGAATTTAATAAGGAGATAGAAACATTGAAGAAGACACACGCTGAGGTGAAGATGGAATCGTAAAACCCAAGAACTCAACCAGAAAACTCAAAGGGAAGCCTTGCAGGTGGAGTGGGCCAACCAGAAGATAGAGTATTATCACAGCACTGAGAATCTAGACCAAATAAGCAAGGAATATGAAAAAAAATGAAAAACGTAGGAAAGGATCATACAGGAAACTTAGAGTACCATGAAGAAACCAGACCTTTGACTAAGAGAAAGAGACCAGGTCATTTTAATGGACTAGCCCAGATCTTCAAGATTATAGAAGAAAATGTCCTCAAACCAAAGAAAGACACCGAGACAGAGTCAAGAAGCACATGGAACAACAGTAAACAGACAAGACAATGAAAAAAGACCCCCATGGTGTACCACCATTAAGACACCAAGAATACAGAACAAAGGAATATACTGAAAACTGAAAGAGCAAACCCACAAGTCGCACAGAAAGGAAAACCCATCAGAACAACAGCTGATTTTTCAGTGGAAACTTTGGAAGCCAGAAGAGCCTGGAGCACTGCATTCCAAGTTCTGAAAGACCATGGTTGTCAGCCTAAACTAATATAGCCACAAAACTATCTGCCATAATTGAAGGAGAGAGAGAAACTTTCCACTACATAAACAGCCTAAAAAATATATCTAGTAAACTAAACCTAAAATAAAATAGGAAGAGTTATTTTGGGCTGAAGAGAGGAGTGAACATAGCCAAAAGTCTATGGAAAGAAATACGAAGCCATAATTATTAAAACACAAAGTACCACTGAGAACACAAACAAACCAAAAAAACAATAACAGAATGACCTCAAATAACACACATTTCAATAGTAACTTTAAGTATCAATGGTCTCAATTCTCCAGTCAAAAGGCATGAGCTGACTGGATGGATCAGGAAACAAAATTCATCTGTCTGTTGTTTCCAAAACCTACAACCTAGATTTAAAGATAGACACTGCCTTCAAGTAAAATGATGGACCAATGCACTCCTTCTGTCACATAGAACCAGGAGGCAAGTAGGCATCGTCATTCCAAGTTAGCGATAAGTGACTGCACTAAAAAACCTGAAAGAGCACAAACAAATGACTTAATGATACAACGCAAAAAGTTGGAAAAGCAAGAACAAATCAAGTCCGTGCATAAGCAACAGTAGGAAATAATAAAAACCAGAGCAGAAATCAGTGAAATAGGAACAAAGAAAACAACAAAGAAAGAATCAACAAACCTGAGAGCGGATTCTTTGAGAAGATAATAGTGACAGACCTTTGGCCCAACTAACTAGAGAGAAAGAGAAGAAGAAGAAGAAGAAGGAGGAGGAGGAGGAGGAGGAGGAGGAGGAGGAGGAGGAGAAGAAGAAGAAGAAGAAGAAGAAGAAGAAGAAGAAGAAGAAGAAGAAGAAGAAGAAGAGGAGAGAGGAAGGGAGAGAAGAAGGAAGGAAGAAAGAAAACCAGAAATGAGGAGGAGCATTGCAGAGATGGTTCAGTGGTTAAGGACATTAACTTCAGTTCCAGAGGATCTGGGTTCAATTCCCAGCACCCACATGGCAGCTCACAACTGTCTGCAATTCCTGTTGCAGAGAATATGGCACCCTCACATGGACATACCTGTAGGCAAAGCATTAGTACACATAAAAACAAATAAATCTTTAAAAAGAAAAAGAAAATTAGAAACTAACAAGGAAACATTAAAAGAAATACCAAAGAAATTCAGAATCTTGTAAGGGAATGTTAAAAAAAAAAATCTCCACTCCATTAATATGGAAAACTAAAAGAAATGGATGAATTTCTCGATTGAGCCAAACCACCAAAATTAAATCAAGAAGAGGTAAATAACCTAAACAAACCCGTAACTACTGAGGAGATTGAAGCAGCAATATAAAGAATGTCAGCTTAAAAACAAAATTCAGGGCCAGATGGACTCAAATCAGAGTTATACTAGACTTTCAAAAAAGATCTACAGTAAATTCTTCTTAAACTATGAAAAAAGAGAAAAGAAACAGAAGGAATATTTTTAAACTCCTATGAAGCCAGTATTACTCTAATATCAAAACTAGATGAAGGTACCACAACAGCAAAGCCCATAGAGTAACATCCCAGATGAACATAGATCAAAAATGTTCAACAAATTGCAAACAATACAGGCATACATAGAAAATGTACACTGTGACCAACTTGGTTATATGCCTGAAATGCAGGCGGTGGTTCAAGACACACTAGTCAATACACGTATTAAAACTGCATAAATGAACTTAAAGACAAACATCACATGATCATCCCAATAGATGCATTAAAAAACCTTTGAAATGTGTTATGGCTGAATAATAAAAGTCCTAGAGGATGTAGGAGGAGAGGGAACACACGTCCACATGATAAAAGTTATACATGAAAAGCCTACAACCTACATCATCCTAAATAGAGAAATGGCGATCCCTCTGGGGTCTGGAACGCGACAGGAATGTCCACTACCCTCACTTCTTTTTCATACTGTCCTCAAAGTACTAGCTAAAACAGTGAGGCCAGAGAAGGAAACTAAAGAGATACAAATAGAAATAGAAGAAGTCAAATTATCCCTATTTGCAGATGACATAATACTATATATTAGAGATCCCAAAAAGTTCTACCAGAAAATTTCTAAAAACAATAAACAAATTCAGAAATGTGGTAGGATACAGAATTAACTTGAAAAAAGAAACCCAACAGCTTATTTATATACCACCGGCAAATACACAGAGAAGGAGATCACGGTCACACTTCCATTTGCAATAGCCTCAAAGAAAGTAAAATGCCTCAGAATAAACCTAACCAAGGAAGTAAAGGACCTCTAAAATAAAAACATTAAACCACTGAAGAAAGACATTAGAAAATGGAAAACTACCATATTCATGGATTGGTAGAATTAATATTGTGAAAAAGACCATTCTGCCAAAGCTATTTACAGATTCCATGTAATCTCAATCAAAAATCCCCATTTTATTCTTCATATAAATAGAATATACTATCTTAAAATTCATATGGAACCACAGAAGACCCTAGACAGCCAGAATAATCCAAAGCAAAAAGAAAAATAATGAAAGGAATTGGCATTCCAGATCGTAAGATATATAACAGAGCCATAATAATAAAAAACAGTATGGTAGTGGCATAAAAACAGACACATAAACCAATAAAATAAAATCTAAGACCCAAATATGAGAATACGTGATTTTCAACCACTTAATATTTGACAAAGATCACAAAAACGTAAGCTGTATAAGACAAAGCATCTTCAACTTTGGTATTGGGGAAGCTGGGTGTCCACAGGCAGAGGAATGAGACTAGGCCTGTATCTATCACCTTGCAGCAAAACTAACTCCAAATGGACCAAAGACCTAAATATGAAGCTAAAACTGCTAGAAGAAAACAGAGGAGCTCCCTGCTATAGTATCCTACATATAGGGAATGATTTTCTGAAAAGGATTGAAGAGTAAAGGCCAACAGTTGACAAATAGAACTTTATAAAACTAAAAGATCTGTACAGCTAAAGAAACAACTGTGTGAAGAGGAAGCCCACCTAATGAGAGAGAATGTTTGCCAGACACACACCTGACAGAGGACTGGTATCCAGAACATATAAAGAACTCCAAAACAAAGAATTAAAAATAAAAAATAAAGAAAAGAATCATTCCAAAAACCAGGCCTGACATCTGAACAGAGTCCTCAAAAGAAGGAAGAGACAAATAGCTAAGAAACATACCAAAAAAATGTTCATCATCCCTGGCAATTAGGGAAATGCAAACTCAAAGTAACTCTGAGATTTCATCTGCCCCCAGTCAGAATGGCAAAGACCAACAAAACAAGAGAGAACAGGTGCTGGAGGAGATGGGTAGAAACGAAAGCTCTCATTCACTGGTGGTGGAATTGCAAATTGGTTAAGCAGACATGGAAACCAGTGTGGAGAATTCTCAGAAAGCTAAAAATAAACCCAGCCTATCAAACAGATATACCACTTCTTGGCATATGCCCAAAGGACTTCACGCCCTACTCTGCAGATTCTTGCTCAGCCACCGCCATTGCCACCCTGCACCAAACAGCTAAGGAGAAGAAGGAACTGCGATGTCTGTCACCCGATGAATGGATAATAAAAGTGCGGCACATGTACCACTGTGGGAAGCTATTCAGCTGTAAAGAAAAATGAAATCATGAGCTCTGCAGGTCAGAAGATGGAACCAGAAAACTCCAACCTCAAGGAATCTAATAATAACCCCTTCTGGCCTCTGAGGGCACATCACCCATGTGCACAAACCCACGCAGAAATGAACACCCATGGTTAAAAGTAAAATATTTTAAAACCAACTTAAATATTTGTATTTCACTTTTGAAAAAGACAGACACAGGAACGCAGCCCAAGCAATAGGAAGAAGACAAGCACCATCGGTGTTTGAGCTATTCTGACAAAAGACGCGTCACTGTTGAAAGGCACCAAGCGTTCCCAGGTACCTCTGAAGGGGCTGCTGCAGACTAGAGCCACAGAACGTGTCCGTTAACAGAACGCGGGTCTCAGAAGCGCTGCGCTGCCACCCGAGTGGCACTTGGAGTCTGTCTTATTGATAGATGGTTAAGATTGAACGTGACACCTGTGTCCAGGGAATCCCCTGGTGCCATTTAGCTAACACTTGCAACAGCTGCTTTGGAGAAATTACCTTCAGACCGGGCCCACCCTGGCAGAACAAAATCATCCCCGTAAGTACTTTCCCAGCTCCTCGCAAGTGAGGATTGTTGACCTGCAAGAGAGAACAGGGCCATCTTTTATTCAAAATCAAATCTGTCATTTCTTTTTTTTTAAATTTCCTCTGCTCTCTACCTTAGATCACAAAGCCTGTTATAGCAACGTCCTTCTGAAGGATCCTGGCAGTGCCATCTTTACAGACCTTCAAAGGCCATTCAAAGCTCACGCTCAGTGAAGCACATGGTCCTTTCATTGTCTGCTCTCAAAATGCTAGTTTCAGCCTGCTGTCACCCACTCCCACGAGTCTCCACAAGAGTCCTGGGCTGTCACCAACCCTATCACACTGTCATCCCAACCTCTAAGCCATTGCTCATGCTTGTCTCTTCATTACCTTCTTAATGAGCCACCACTCATTTATCAAGCCTTGGATCCAATTCACCTCCCAACGACACGTTCTCTAGCTCCAGAAGACCAAATTAATGGATAGCTTCCCCTTACTTGCAGCACAAAGACTTGGCGTGAGTCCCTGCTGTAGTTTTTTTAACCACACTGCCTGATTGCGTCTCTCACCCATCTCCCCCTAGTATTTGTCATCCTCACTAGAAACTAATGTGAAATACTCATGTTTATCCCCACTGTGCCTAGCTTACCCAGCTTTTAGAACACCGTAAATGCTCAGTGCTGTCTTTAGTGAACACAAATTCTCTAATGGCTGCAGATATGATGAGTTCCGTCTCTCATCTACAGAAATGCTTTGGCCCAGGCAAGTTGCTTCGCCCCAAGCAAGTTGCCCCAAATGGAGCTTCTACTTCTCCCTCCAAACCCTCACTACCTCCTTCCCTTTGTCTCTATTCCTCACTGTGCACACTCAAATATACTGTGATGTTCTGAGCCCCAACCAAGATGCGAATGAAACAGCCAGCTATGTTGACAATGATGTGGAATTCTCATTCGTAACCAGCAGTATGTATGGAACATGCTCAAAGGTATTCACAGCAGCACACAAACTGGAGACACCTCATCACCAGAAACACAGAAATTGAGTTATTCTATCGAAAACTACAGAGCAGTGAGAAGTAATCACAGTTCTGCAAAGCAAGGGGATTTCAGAAAAGGGTCTAAAAGCAAAAAGAACCAAAGCTCAAAGCCAGGAAAAACCTGTCTATGATAATAGGAATTATAGCTTAGAGCATAGCAGCTGTGGGGCGAAAGGAAGGCTCTCCTGCAGTACTGTTAAATATTCCAATTTGTGACCTGCCATGTTACACCCCTTGCATGTTGAAGATGTGTCAAATGTACGGTGTGTATCATACTGGAATAAAAGCAAAACCCCGTAGCATCTAATGAAAACCCTGTAGCATCTGTGTTGCTCCTTCACATGGGTGTAGTCTTCTTAAGTGGCCAACCATCAATTAACTCACAGACTTCTGCTGCGCTCCATGCATGTAAGTAGGGTTTGGGAGGAGTCTCAGTAGTTCTGAATTGCGCTGAGACCATCAGTATGTTTATTAAGTTTGCCTTTGATTTCTCTCTGTGTAGCGTATTGAAGCCAGTGTCTATAGAGCCCAGACAACCCAAGTCTGGGTGATGTGGGTGGCTGTGTAGCTTGAAGACCTGCTTCCCTCTGCGATCTTTGCTTATGAAGGGGACTGGTTGACATCTAGGATTCCAGCGATGTTCTTCTCTGTTCACCTCCTTCAGATCAGGACGACTTAAAATGAGGGCCACAGATCAGTGGGTGAGCTGTCAACCTAAAGCTTGTTAGAAATGCAACTTACACATCCCACCTGGATGACCAAATGAGTTCCAGAATGCTAGATCCCAAGTTTCTGGTTTAATAACACTCTCAAGCATACTAAGCACACAGCTTTTATTTTCTAACTTGGGATGTAGTTATACTTTGAGCGTGAAATGTCCCCCACAGGCTTGTGTTTGAACACTTGGCTCCCAGCAGGGGGTGTTGTTTTGGAGCTTGGGAGATTAAGGAACATTTAGGACATAGTAGAAGTAGGTGGCTAGGGAAGGGCACTGACAGTTACAACTACTGCCAGTTTCAATCTAGTTCTCTGTGTTTCCTGGCCCCACTGCCTACCATTAGCTCACTGCCCCTTTCTTTCCACATGGCCTGAAATATCCCTGAAACTATAGGCCCAAATAAAGCTTTCCTCTTTTAAGTCATTTTTGACAGGTGCTTGGTCACAGTGATGAAAAAGTCACTCATCCAGATGTGTTGACAGCTGGGCCCTCATCCATGGTTCCAGGGTTAGCAAATTCTTAAAGCTAGCTACTCGAAGGGTGTTTTTCAAATACAAACTGACCAACCCAGAGCCTACACACTAATCTTGCCCTATATAAAGCTGTAGGGCTGATATTACCATTCTTAATCTCCCCAGGACCAGCTAACAGGTCACCAGGGACAACTCCTATGCCCGAGAGGCCTGAAATGACTAGAGCATGCCAGTGCTAAGCTTGCTTATCTTTCCAGCTATGTTATTCATTCAGAAATCACAATGTATTTCATGCCTACTGCTATCCCTTTCCTGTGTGGCCCCAGCATCATGACCTTCTCCCACACACCCCGCCACCCCCCGCACCTCTTTCTCTCAGTAGCTGTGAACTGGAAGCTACTTTCTCTTTCCCTTCAAAAAAATGATTATTTTATTTAGTGTGAAAACATGCCTGAACAAATGCTTTGGAACATTAATGGAGGTCAGAAAACAACTTGTAGGAGTCTGTTTTCTCCTTCCTGGGGATTTAACTCAGGTCATCAGGTTTGGCAGCAAAAGTCTTCAATGGCCCTGCCTCTCACAAGCTGCATAAGCATCTTTTCAGTGTAGTTGTCTCTCTCTGTGTTTGTCTCTCTATGCCTCTACTATACTCCACCGTGTTTTTCTGGCTTCTACCATTATCCAGACTTCTGGTTTACCATGAAGACATCCTCACACAGGCCTGCCCTTAGGCTCGTACAAGATTCCAGGTTTTGCTACCTGTACAGCACTGCCAAACTCTTCTAGAGCCAGATAAGTCCTGAGCTGCATCAGCCTCCAGTCCCCCACCCCATCCCATCAGTTCCCATCATCCTTTGTAAGTGATCTTCTTACTGTCAACCCTCCAGGCTTTTCACTCTTAAACAACACTGCAAATGAAACAAAGCACACCTGCCATTGCCTTCAGTGGACGAAGCTCAGACTTACAAAGAGAAGAAAGCTGCTTTCTTCCTCTTCCTCCTGCTCTTTTTCTTCCTCCTTTTCCTTCTCCTTCCCTCTCTTTCCCCTCATTCTCTTCTTTCCCTAATGAAAATTTGTGAGGTTTGGAGAGATACAAGGCATCACCATCTCAATGGCTCTCTATCTTACTTATTGGTATAATACCTTAGCGCCAAGAACTAAACAGCCTTGTATTTAAATGCTGTCTAGGATTTCCCCTTCATATATTTCCCAGACTGACATCTTTTAGAGTCCATCAGACAGCAGAACACTCCATCATCTTTCAAGGCCTACTTCCAAATTCTCCAATTTCACTCTGAGTAAAGCTGTTCTTTCCATTTTCAGTCTTATGGCAAATTTCTGGGACTTTGTCTTGTAACCCATCCTCTTTTGTCTCCTAGCAAGTTGTATAGTTGAATAGAGTTAAATATATATTACAACATGTATGTATGTATGTATGTATGTATGTATGTATGTATGTAATCAAAGAGACTCCCAAAACAATATAGGCTACTGCTGTTGCTCTTGCTTTTCTCCCAGAAGCTGAAGGTAAGTCTCTCTTACTGAAGACACCATGTCTTTGAACACAGGACTCAGAGGCTCCAAGCTGGATCTGACCTGAAAGTCTTCAGCCTGAAGACTAGCTTTCATAGTACCAGAAATTTCTGTGCAAGCTGCCAATGGAAGGAACCAACTGGTAGTCCTACCCAGCTATGACATCTATGCACCACAGTCATGACCAGCATGGCAAGATGTCCCCAAGGCTGCAATAGTGACATACACACCTTGGTGGTAACCAACAGATGTCTAATTCAACTTATGACCTGCTTAACAGGAGAGAAATTATGTCTGGTACTGAAACCAGCCAACTACCAAGGTCCTATGAAATTATGGATCTTAAAAGAGAGCCTACAACTTCTACTTTACTAGACCAGCATAATTTCTAACTATGTTCTAAGTATTTATACTTAGACCCACAGATAAGTATAGCTCTCACCACTCATCAAAGACGCTTCTCTTTGCCTTTGTATCAGATACCATAACAGAAAACCACAAATGTTCAAAAACGCACAGAAGAACTGATTATGGATGTTCAGTCCCAGTGAATACATGTATCACACAACCCCTATACCTGAGGTTCAGGGAACATCTCAGAAGAGGGGGAATAAAAAAGACTATAGTGAGCCAGGAAATCTGCTGTGATACTGTGCCTCCTAGAAATAACAAGGAATCTCCACCCATGATACCTCAATAATATGGCTGCCTAAACAATTCCTGAAAAAGAATGACACCAATACACATGCTGACATAGGAGAGGGAATATCAACAGGGCCCCCAACCTTGGACAAAGAACTACAGGCAACTAAGGAATGTTGAGAGGAGAATTAGTCTTCCCATGGGATAAGCCCCTTAGCCATTTATACAATGCTAAGCAGTCAGCCATGAAACCATATACATACATTGATACTAATGGACTCAATAGATTGTATTTATATCTTTGTGCACCTATATGCATAGCAATATAAAAGTTTTTTTTTTTTTTTAATTCTCAAGAATTTGGATGGAGCAAAAGAGGGATGGAATGAGTTGAGGGGGGAGGAAATGACAGGGGGAAAGTTACAATTATATTTTAACTTTTAAAAAGCAAAAGTAAAAAAAAAAAAATGCCTGACACATCTAACTAGATAGTTTACAGTGCGTCTCTATAAAATGGCCTTCTCTGGTCCCTGAAGGGACTAAGCAAAAACCTTTGGCTCCGTAGCTATGAATTGAGAAGAGAAAATCATAAATATGCCCAGAGTTTGGCAAATATCATCTTCAAAACTTTATTGGGCAGAGTAACGTTTGCTGGCTCCAGAGTACTGACAGGCATCCAAGGTAATTTTATAGCAAGTTCTCGCGCTTAAAATCTTGACTTGGACATCCACCAAGTCTATGCAGGAGTATTCTTATATGGCCAAAGTAGCTCAGCTACTCTGGGAGAAGAGCTTGTCCTTAACAAGTGACGCAGAGTAGCCCAGGAAGGAGGAGCTGGTTGCCCTCCTGGGTGTCAGAAGCTGCAAAAGTGCATCCTGGGATGGCAGCCAGATTCAGGTGTAATCAGGCATAACACAGGCAGCATTGGGATGGGAATCGAAAGCCTAGGGCACAATCAGGAGGAATAACTGGGATTTAAGCCGCAGGCTATTTAGATGTGGCGAAGGGATGCGTTAACATTCCATTCTGGGATGACTGCCTCTCCCCTTGGTCCATAAACTTCTTTTTCCTTAGCTTAGACCTTAGCCCAGAGGTATCAGCTCAAATTAGTTTCTGTAAGCATCCTGTCTTCGGTATGAAGGGATTTTGGAATCAAATGCGATCTTCTTCCCTGCGTGGCATCAGTGCTCAGCGGGTTTGCTCCTTGAAAGCAAGCATCTAAAGCCTACACACCCTTGCCCCTTCCTGGTTTTCACCGTCTTTGCTCCTTGATGAATTCCTAAGCGGTGCGTCTGGCCCTCAGAGATGAGCACAGTGTTCGCCTTCACGCCTCTCTTCCTGATCCGCAGGCTTTAATTGGAGCTCCTCTCACAGACCCTCAGGCTGCCAGCGCTCTCCTTCCTCCTTTGCTAGTGTGTAGCTTCCTGCTGTCTTCACTTGCTGGGTTCTGAGGGATGTCCGGGGTAGCTGTGTGCTCCTCTTCCTGCTGCCTGCCTTTCATAAGCTGCTGCCTACCTGGATCTCGCTTGAGGCCGAATGTTCCAGTTGCACTCAGGACTCATCCTGATAGTCCTGTCTCTTGCTGTGAGGTGGCTTCCGTTTAGATACCTGAAATGAGTAGATATCTCCATCCTCCAGGAATCAGCCCCACAATGATGTTACCCATCCCACCCAGAGCCAACACCTGGGTTTCCTTACACTTCACTGGAAAGGGTTATCTTTCCATATCACAGTCCGTCATTGAGGGAAGTCAGGGTAGGAACTGAAGCAGGAGAAGAGACAGGAAACGGGAGGAGAGTTGCTCACTGGCTCTGCTTCCTAAAACCACCTGCCTGAGGAGGATAGCACCACCCACAGTGGCCTGGGCTCTCCCACACCAATCATTATTACTCAAGAAAATGTTCCATTGGCTTGCCTACAAGCCAATTGATGGAAGCATTTTCTCAGTTGACACTCCCTCTTCCAATATGACCCTACTTTGTGTCAAGTTGGGTGGGGTGGGGGGTGGGGGGGCAGTGGGTACTAATCAGAACACCATACCTCTTAATGTTTATGAAACAGACTTGAGAAGTGTTTTCTAGAGAAGAGCTTACCATCCAAGTCACTGCGCCACAATCTTTCCTGCTTCCATTTCAAGTGAGAATGCTTGTTTCTGCCTGTGAATTTGTCTGTAGCTTCTGAAAAAAGAAAAGAAAAGAAGGAAATAGTTCAGCATGTCTCCTTTTGTCTGAGCTTTCAGAGAACTTCAAACCCAATGCAAAACTCTGTTGAAGATTTTCAATATTTCAGAGAAACAAAAAAATTAAAGATAATGTATAAGTCAGGGTTCTCTATAAGGGAGACAGAGAGATGATAGATAGAGAGATAGATAGATAGATGATAGATAGATAGATAGATAGATAGATGGGAATTGAATCAAATGACTGAGGTGGCATTCTGGAAGCTAGAGAAAAAAAAAACTGCTTTTGTCCTGCCTGGGCCCAAGGCAATTGAATGGTGCTCTCTTGGGTTACAGGTAGATCTCCCCACTCATTTCACAGACTAAATGCAATCTTCCCTGTAAACCCTTAAAGATTTATCCAGACTCGGTGTTTGTTGTTGTTGTTGTTGTTGTTTTTGTTTTTGTTGTTTTTTCAATTTTTTAATTAATTTATTCTTGTTACATCTCAATGTTTATCCCATCCCTTGTATCCTCCCATTCTTCCCTCCCTCCCATTTTCCCCTTATTACCCTCCTCTATGACTGTTCCTGAGGGGTATTATCTCCCCCTGTATATGCTCATAGGGTGTCAAGTCTCTTCTTGATAACCTGCTGTCCTTCCTCTGAGGGCCACCAGGTCTCCCCCTCCAGGGGACATGGTGAAATGTGAGGCACCAGAGTACGTGAGAAAGTCATATCCCACTCTCCACTCAACTGTGGAGAATGTTCTGACCATTGGCTAGATCTGGGTAGGGGTTTAAAGTTTACGGCCTGTATTGTCCTTGGCTGGTGCCTTATACACTATGGAATACTACTCAGCTATTAAAAACAAGGAATTCCCGGAATTTGTGGATAAATGGATTGAGCTAGAAATGATCATAATGAGTGAGTTAATTCAGAAGCAGAAAGACTCAAATGGTGTATACTCACTTATATCTGCATACTAGCCCAAGGGGCATGTCCCACGAAACTGAGACAGAGGGGAGGACATCCTACTGGGACTCTAGATGAGAGAAGCATGGGAGAATAGCAAAGCAGAAGGATCCAGAGGGTCCTAGAAACCTACAAGTAGAACATTATGATAGGCAGATTTGGGCCCAGGGGTCCCGCTCAAACTCAGACTAGGTGTTTTAACGGTTCTTGAGGCATTTTTCTAATGCAGCCAAGTTGACATGTAAAGTCAACCATCAGATGTTTGCCATTTTCAGTCTTGATGGAAATGCAAATCAAAGCTGTAAATGTCTTACTCACTAAAGAGGCTTTAACAAGACTATAGACTTTAACAAATGTTGACAAGGATGTGAATATAGTAGAACATTCATTGACTGCTGGTAAAAACTGTAAAACTGGACAGCTGCTGTGGAAAATAACTTGGAACTTTGTTGAAAGTTTAGCATATCATTATAATGTTACCCAGAATCTCTATCCCTGCATACTCATGAGAAATGAACACAGATGCTCTCCCAACACACACACAAAAGGTGTTCATAGGTGTTTATTAACAACTATGTCATGAGAGACAATTAGTGGTAACATCCTAAATTCTCATCAACTGGAAAATCTGTGTAGCACATTCATACACTGAGACTATTTTATTTACCAATGAAAAGGAAGAGTCCAGCACAGATAAACTTTTAAACATTTTGTAAAGTGAGCAGTCACTCACTAAAGAGTACATTATTTATAATCCTTTTATATGTAATGTGTAAAACAGGAAAAGTTACAGAGACAGAAAATGAAAGGGTTCCAGGAATGGAAAATGACACTAATGGGTGAGGGCATTCTTTCTCTTGTAATAGAAAGGTTTTTAAAATAGACTTTGATTACATGATTGCATAAGTCTGTAGATAAACTAAAGAACCTTGAAATTCATTTTAAATGGTGAATTACATGATATATGACTTTTATCTCCCTAAAATATTAAAAATTTCTTACTAAAAATAGTTGCCCTTCCTCTGTATGATTTGTTTTTGAGAGCTAACAGTCTAAGGATACATGAATTTAATTATGGTAGAAAGAATTCAAAGGGTCAGTTGTAAAGCAGAGTGACAGTTGTGTCTTTTAATAAGAGTGATGTTCAGGTGTCCACACCACTAGAGATAACAAACAGATGAGGTGATGCATGCACTTTTGCTCTAATGAGCCAGGCTGCAGTGCACCCATGTTTCAGTACCTTCTGTTGAACATCTTCAGTAGATGCACTTTTATTTGTCAAAGAATTCATTGGTTATTTTCCATCACTTTGGGCAAGTACCTAACAGAAGCAATGTAAGGGCAGGAAGAGGTTTATTCGAGCTCACAGTGTGAGCCATTGTGGTATGGAAGGCATGGTGGCTGGGCCTCTGTCCATGTTGGAAGAATCTTGGTTTGTCTGGAAGGAAGGATAGCTCTAGTTAAAACCAGAGCTTCAAGACTGCCTTCCAAGTGCCTTGGTAAACACCAGGTAAACACCAGAACCCAAAGGTGGCCCATGTCAGGACAGTACCCCCAGCTGGGGTCTCACACTCATAAACCTGTGGGGGACATCCAAAGTGTAAGAAGCGGGGCAGGACAGGTTTCCTCTGAGGTTAAAACCTTCCATCTTGTAGAGCACTGTCTTCTTAAGACATAGGATACAAAAGGAGAAGTAAAACAACATGCTAAGAGAAAATGTTTACAGGGAGATGAAGACCTCCATTCTGCAGGGAAGCTTGTAACGCCAGAAGTAAACAATTCAAAAGAACTTCAGGAAGTCTCTGAAACTGACCAGATTCACTGGGTCCCTCCCACCCCAAGAGTACATACCCAGCCAGAGCAGATCCTCACCCAAGCCAAGCTGCAAAAGAAGCCTGTCATAAGAAAGTAGTTCTCTATTGAATGGGTCTTATTACAGAGAATGAAAAAAATTATAAATGACTCAAATGTCTCACCACAGGCCCAATTAGGTCAAAGTCAACCTCTCTTTTTAAGTTCCTGGCTATTTGTCACAGATACAGGAAGCTTGCTGTTAATGCTGGCATTCTGTCCCCTGGCATTTCAGGTCATGCCAAATTATCTTGTCTTTATCCTATGATAATAATAACTAGAATTTATGGAGACTAAACCCTACAGATATTTAAAGATCTTGATACATTTTTTTTTCTTGCAGTACTAGGGCCTTGAACATGTTAGGTAAGTGTGCTATCATTTAATTATACCCTTAGCCTTTTTAAAAAAAAACTTGTTTTTTGTTTGTTTGTTTGTGGTACTGCTGAGACTTGAACCCAGGAACTCGAATGTGACAGGCAAGTATCCTACGACTGAACTGTATGCCAATACATCCGTTTACTCAAATTTTGAGACCGAGGCCCACTAAGTTGCACAAACTAGCCTTGAACTTGTCATCCTCCTGTCTCAGCTGTGATGATGGGCCAGGCTCTCATCATTGTGAGAGATCTCAAATAGCCCTGTAAAACAGGCGACACTATACGTTCTCTGCAGACAAATTAACATGAGGCTAGAGGTGATTAAGAGCTGCTGCTAAAAAAATAAAAATAAGTAAAAAAATAAAAAATAATAAAAAAAATTAAAATTAAAAAAAAAAAAAAAAAAAAAGAGCTGCTGCTAACCTGCACTTCCCGTTCCCTCAGGCATTCAAGCTTTATTCCTTCTCAGTCTCTCTAATGAGGTTGAAGACCAGATAGTTTAGTCTTACAATTGGTTAGGGATTAAGATGTTTTTAGGTTTAGATAGATGTTCAAAGTTGATAGAGACGAGATATGATAGATATTGATTTTCAGTCATAACTTTAGACCCAACTAGATAGGAAAGATGTTTATTTCAAGTTTGCCAAATACAAATAGCCAAATCACTATGAATGTAACATATAATTCCTGATTATTTCGTGGTTCTTCCTGCTGTATGTAGTTTATTTTGTTTATGTGTAATAATATAAATGTATCTGTTAAAAAAGAAACATAATAAAAATGGAAAAATAAGGCAAACAAGCAAATGAAAAAAGAGGCAGGAAAATCTAAAAAAAAAAAAAAAAGGCTATGCCTGCAGCTAACACAGCCCTTGGTGGATGCCTGCCTTCCCTCTGCTCCTCTGCTCCTCTGCTCCTCTGCTCCTCTGCTCCTCGCTTTGGATCCAGCGAGAGGGTCAGATGCTCTGCTGCTCTGGAAAACAGTGAGAGCAGAGCTCAAGCCCCAGGAGACAGATGGTTGCTCCAGAGTCATGACATTTAGTGAGTCATAAACTTGTCCTGAGTGTCACCTCTCCTTGTCTAGGCAGGGATTTCATCACTGAGCTGTCACATGAGGTTAATTTGGTCAAGACAGCATCTTCTCCTCGGTGACAGCTGATTTGACTAGAGAGGATCTCCGTTTGACCTTCAGCCCAGGATGAGGAAGGCAGAGACTCAAACAGTGTAGGCGGCCCGGTCGGCTGAGTCCCCGGGCTTGGCACTCACTTTTGCCTGGGCCACTATTAGTGAGGACAGAGAAAGAGCCTGTGCTGCCATTAGTGAGGAAACAGGATTGACTACATAGGTGCAAATTCCAGGAAGGAACCTGCCTCCCACTTGAGAGCCCAGGAACAATGACAGCCTTGTTCTTCTTTCAGCCGCTGGCCTGGCTCGGATAAAGGCTTATGTGTCCTTCAGCTTTCTGCCCCATCTTCATAATCCCCCAGCAGGATTCAGCCAAGAAACATGGCCTTCCTCTCTCTATTTCCTCTCTTAACCCGGGGGCCTGTTGATGCGTGCTCTAATAGAACTGCACGTCATGAAGGATCTTTGCTTTTCCGTCTACACCCGGAGTGCTATCAATCTCCCGTGAGTTCATACAGAGTAAAGCCTCCTGCTTCCTCCGCTCCGTTTCTCTGGCTCCTGGATTTGACCTTCCTAACGCTTTAGTTATCGCAGCAATGCCTGTTAGAGAGGCCGATGGCTGAACATTCTCTCCCAACCCTTTTCTTTTAAACTGCCTTAGCGTTCTCTGACCATAGAGATCTTTTAGAAGGAAAACTAAAGAGAGAAGGAGTGAAAGGTGAAGAAAGTAGAAAGCGTGAACCCAGAATGGTCAAGTCCTCGGGAAAACCAACCAACCAACCAACTACGCAACGGTATCCTGTCTGGAAGGTCCTGGCTTCTGGAATCTGGTGGGAAAGTGGATCAGGATTTCAGCATTGGTCCTTAGTGCTGTCTATCCAAAGAGCCAAGGGGGTTCAATCTTGCACAGGTTCACAGCTTTATCTGATGTTTGCCTAATCACACCAAGTGTCCCCATAGCCCGAGTGCTGGTTTCTAATGTCTGTGGTGGGGTTCAGAAACATTGGAAAATTTTCCAAGACTTCATACTCCTGGTCGAGCTTAATATAATAATTGTGTGAAATAAATGTGGTCACCGTCCTTGCTTAAGAGAAGAAGCTGAAGAAGGCAGAAAGCACGCAGTAAACAGCACTGGCACCTGGGACAGTGGCTTGCATGAGTTGCTGAGAGAGACTTGCACACTTATCTTCCCAAATTCACTTTGGTGATGTTGAGCCATTAGCTGGGATTCAGCTATCCGGAGACTATTGACACTACAGAAATCAACAAAGGTTACAAATTAGACCTTTTTGTTTGCTTGCTTGCTTGTTGTTCTGAAACCCAGCACTTAAATAAGTGGAGTCTTCTTGGCAGCCCTGTGTGCCTCCTTGGAGGCTGCCCCAGAGCCTTTCACAGGCTCAGCCTCTAGCTAACACAGTTGTCATCCAGCTAAGATGCCACCATCTCGCCAGATGCCTTCTCTGAAATACCTCATAATTTTGTATTAGTGGCCCAGCTCCTACCTCTGGTCAGTCTCGTGTTCTCTTTACAGTGTGCCTTCAAGCGCAATTCCACCTGAATAATAGCTTTGCTTCAAATCGCCAGGAATTTTTATATGCATAAAGATGTTTTTGAAAGGAAAACTAATGAATATGAGGAATGGGTTTCGAAAGAAAAAAGTTCAAAAAAAAAATCCAAAGGTATGTGAGTCTGGAAAAAGATGCTGCTCATTCTGGGGTGGGGAACAGAGAGTGTGGAGACAGAAGTGCATTCTGGGAAGGAAACATTAACTTCAAGGATTTAGGACAAATTGGTGAGGGAAGAGGAAAGTGGTCCAGTAGGGAATGTACACTGAGGATGAGGAATCACAGGGTGTCATATGGATCTGCACCACTGCGCTGAGTGTGAAACCATAGGGACTCAGGGAAATGCAGATCCTGGCAGAGGGCTGAGGAGCACATGCAGAGGCCAGAGCAGAGCAACACAGCAGCTAAGCTTAGCAAGCTGTAGCAGGGGATGGCATTGAGAGGAAGGCTACGGCTTGTTCCACTAGCGTGAGAGAATTGCTCTCCTGGATTGTGCCTGTGAACACACAATGGTAGCCACTTTTCAGAGCCATTGTGCCACCCACAGTTATCTGCACACATCCAAAGGACAGGGAGACAGACAGACAGACAGACAGACACCACACACCAACACACACACACACACACTGGGAGCACGGCCTTCCCATAGACCAGCAAAGTTCATTGTACCTATAAGGAATCAAAGTCATGTGCTTGGCTCTTATTAGGGGAATCCTGCTGCTGTCTGAGCAAACTGAATTTGTTTACTTTTCCACCGTCTAAACAGTTCATTGTTGGATAGAGTGCTTGCATCCGTGTTAAGCTTGGGTTTTTACATTGCTAGGCTCTCTAGTGTTTTCCTAAATAGAGACAGGAGGGCTGTGGGGAAGAAAGGAGCCTAAGGGTAAGATGCCAGCACTAGGGGTCAGAGGGGAAGGGGGAGAAGAGGGGAAGGGGGAGAGTTATATAAAGCAAGTTCCCACTTTGTGCCAGTTCTGTCTGGTCCTGTTAAATAGATAAACAGGCATGAGACCTGGAAGCCACTGGGGAAGGAAACTTCCCTCATGGTCAGCTTTGGATCGCATCCTGTTTCCCTGAAAACCCTAGGACAGGAAACAGAACAATCCCCCCCCCCCCCCCCCCCGCCCCTTAAGATTTAACTTCTACACGAAGAGGTGAAGATACGAGGGTTCACTGAGCTGGTTAACAGGAAGCTGCTTCTTCCTGGTCAAAAGTTTACCTCTGACCCTGGGTGAAGATGGGACATTTTTATTTGCCCAAAGATACATAGTATTGTTCCCTCCCTTAAAAAGTACTCCAACTGGGCCTGTCAATCACCTGGTCAGAAGACCACCCCTCAGGAAAGCTGATTCATGGGATGACATACTAAAGAGACAGGAGGACTAATTATCCCCTTAGTGAGGTAATGTCTTATTCCTCCAGGAGCCCCTTGCCCAATGCAAACAGCAGGCTCTCTTGCAGCACCTCTAAACCTGCCCACTTTTCCGAGTTCTAACTCAAAAGGCAAGCTTTTACCTTCCCTCCTTTCTATCTTTTTCTTTAAGGTCTTAGCCAAAAGCCTACACATGCTTCCCCTGATAATAGGCAAACAGCTATAACAAAGGTCAGACTACGAGAGACTTGGACCTCAATCTGAGAAATGTGGAGTATACTCCCTAAATTAAGACCACTCAGGGTTAATCACCACTAAGGCAGCAGGTGTGGCCCATTAAGAAAAAAAAAAAAAAACCTTCCAGTCAAGAGAATTGAACCTCTACCCTGAGTGTAGACCGAACATTCCAGCTGGGCTGAGTCAATCACAGGCCAAGGGACCACTCCTGAGAAGATGGACTTACCCTGAGCCATTCTAAAGAGATAGATGGAAAAATGGGGCTGTTTTAATGACATTGTACATCTTTCCCAAAACTCGTATACCTCATCGCAGTCTCTAAGTGGTGCAGCCATGAGATATGCCAAGGTTTGCTTAGCTTTCTGAGTCCTGGCAAGATGTAGCTTTTTCTTTTTCTCTTTTCTTTCTTTTCCACATTTGTCAGAACGTGTGTGTGCCTTTTCTGATATTTTTAGCTTCCTTACATTTTCTTGATTTTCTCTATAGCCCATTCCCTGCCATGTATGACAAATGTCTTTTTTTTTTTTTTTTTTAACTTCTCCTTATTCTTCTTCAGGCAGATGCTAAGATTTATAGCTGCCCTGCCTTGGCATATTTTTATTTTTGTCCAAATTCCTAATAAAATTCTAACACATGATCTTTGAGCTTATGCGAGTCTATTCTTAAGTTCTTATATTAACGATCCCCACCCCTCCGCCCAGTATCATTTGGCTAGCACAAAGAGATTCCCCAAAATTCTAGTAACAATGCCCCTGTGCTCAGAGTCACCGCCATGAATAAGCTTGACTTATGTCAGTCATTTCCAACACTCTGTTCTGTGGCAGCTGCCACACCTTGAAACTTGTTAGAGATGCAACTGGGGTCTCACCCCGGCCCTGGTGAGTCGGAAGGAAGGGAGTGGGGACCTGCCATCTGGATTTTAATAAGCAGCCCTCCAGGGGATTTGGTACCCACTCAAGTGTGAAAACCATTTCCTTAAAATGTACTGAGAGAAGAGAATTTGCATGAATGGTTTCTATTATTAATGATCAGCATTTGATTTGAAGTCCAGGATTAGCATCCTTCTGCCTTCTTTATTACAACCCTTGAATGTGGGGAGCCTTCAATGCTCCTAAGTTTAGATTGTGATTTGAATTTTTCATTCTTTAAATTTATTTGTGGGGTTGGCATATATGGGAAAATGAAATGACAACTTGCAGGAGTCAGATCTTGCCTTCCACTATGTGACTCTTGGGGACTGAACTCACCTCATCAGGCAGTGCCATCGGGCTGTCTCTGCGCTTAGCAAGTGACTGAACAGGTGCTTCTGGAAAACCGAGTCCCAGACATGTGCACCTGAAGCCGTGTAAGAACCATCTCAGCGGCTCTTAAGGCCCCACTGCAGGGTAAAAATGCGATTTTGATTTGTTCCTGAAGACATGTACTATAGTGTTTTTTAAAATTGCCACAGCATGTTGTAGTTTGTGCTGGCTACAGATAGGTGTGTGTGTGTGTGTGTGTGTGTGTGTTTCTTACTTAATAATTTTAAGCTCTGATTTTTCCCTTTAATGTTCAATTGGAATATTTGTGTAGAGCAACCTGCTTCAGAGATAATTACATTAGCAGCATTCGGGGTGATGAGTATCCACAGCACAGTGTGATCATGTTAGAGGAAAAGTGTCTTTCACCCAGGACTCTAACATGTGGTTACTGTCTCCATAATTAACCCATCGACCTTGAAAAAGGGAGGTAATTAGAAGCAAATGCAATTAATTCCTTCTAAGTGATTTCACTGCCATCTCCATTGCCACCCCTGAAAGGGGATTCCAGAAGGGCTGGGAGGAAGCAAGAGGATAGGAACAGCCAGTAAGATCACATCAGGAGTGCTAATGAGGCTTTAGTGTCAGGAAGAGGGAGACACTGCAGAGAAAGTGAGGAAGCCCTCTGTCTTCAGGATTATGTACCCTCCAGGGCAGGGTCTGAACCTAAAGAGCAATGCTACGATTCACTAACCCTACTCATTCCGCATAGCATACATGTAAAGCCACAGCAGCACCCTCCTCAGATAGTGTTGGGGTGGAAATGCAATAACTGTAAAAGGGAGAGATTTTAAACTTAGAGTGCCAGACTTGTATTAGACTAAATAATTGTTCTGGTGCTCACAACATGAGACAGTCTCAGGATTTAGCCCCAGGCTGGCCTAGAACTCACCATCTTCCTGTTTCCTGTTTTTGAGTGCTGAGATTATAGGTTCATCCCATCACACCTAGCACAGGTCATCAGTTTTGGAATTTTGTTTTTTTCATTACAAAGCATACAGGATTTTTTTTTTTTTAATGAAACGTTAGAGACAACCTCTGCTTTCTAATAGAAGGGACTCGAAGCCTATTGTACAGCTTCAAATCAAAATGAAGCACCATTGGGTTTCTGAAAACTGCAACTCTAAGCCAGTTGAGGATTCTCTGATTGCATCTCTATAGCCTTGAGGCTGTGTAAAGGTGCCAGGAAACAATGTGCCTTGGCTACAGGAGTGAGTGAAGAATCCAGCATTAAGGATGGGCAGGGGCATGCGTGCAGAAAAGGAAACAACATCTGTGAAGAATTTGTAAAGAAAGAAAGATATGTAGCCCATTTGGGGATATTTGCATAGCTCAGGAAGTTGGGATGGAGAATGTGTGGGCTTACAAGTTGGGGTAGGAGGTAGCATGGAGAGAGAGCCTGTTTAAGAGCAGCCTGTTTGAAAGCTATGACGCACAGGCATACAGGAGCATGTACAATACCACAGAAACTAAATCCAAGCTCGGGTCAATGACAAGAATGACTAAAAATGTGTCTCATTATCTAGTTTGACTTGGCTGTTTGTAAAGTGAAATCTCTTGCATGGAATTCTTGGCTCTTGGATCATTGGGTCTGTTTGTCTGTCAGCTGTGAGTCTCACTCCACAAACTCTGCTCACCCCTACTGGCTATGAATGGCTGCTTAAGATAGATCCAGGTGTTGTCTCAGCGGCAGTAAGGAGTCACTGCAGAATGTTGCTTCAGGTTTGCCACTTCGTCTTCTGTGCCAAGGGTCAAGAGGCCGGAGGCAGAGCCTGGTATGTAGAGAGGTGGCTGCTTCTCATCCTGCAGTGGACAGCTCACTGTTCCTTAGGGGACTGCAGATGAGCCAGCCCAGAAGCTCCAATTCTGATTCTGTTTCAGAGAGCACAAAGGAAGCACCCTCACGTTCAGCAGTAGGGAAAGTGTCCCTATGTGTTCTCTTTCTCCTTACTTTCTCACCATCGTCACTGAAGGCCAGCCTACAAGGCCTACAGGGGCAGAGTTAGGGGGCCCATGGCAGCCCGACGCCCTGGAATGGACAAGCCTTCCTTTCTCTGATAAGAAATGCGGTCCTAAGTGTCAGAAAGTGTCACCATATCCCCGTGGATCTTTTCTTTGCTGTACTACCACATGGCTTACCAGGCATGAGCGCAGAAAGTACCTACTATAGAGTAATGTAAATAATTCCCAGGCTTTCTGTCCATAAGAGAACCCCAGGAAGTCTAAAAAGACAAAAGCAATCAAGAAAGTGCTAAGGAGCCAGCCCTGGGCCTCCCACAGGTGTTTACAAATTGCTAAACTTACCCCACAAGTAGTGAGTATCAATCCCAGCAAGGCACCGAAGCCTGTGAGCACACCCAAGTGCAAACTTACGCAGGGTGGGGCATACTCAGGACAGATGCAGATAAACATTTTGAAAATGTGACCAACGTGGAAACCACAACCCCCTGACGGCCGATCAGAAGTTCAGACAGAGCCCGATAGGTGCTGAAACCAACCCGTCAACGTCCTCTCTGCAGCACACATCAGACTCAAAGCCCATACGATCCCAGGAAAGAAAATGTCCCACAAAAAGCAAACACACACACACACACACACACACACACACACACACCAAAACAAAAAGAAATTCTTAGTTCAGATAGGAAAAGGCACTCAACAGAAGCAAATGCTGGCATAGCTCTGTATAGAAGTTACCCGATCGGCCTGCACGGTTTTGTGAGATCTCCCCACGGACAGTAAAAGCTGAAAGGAACAGGAACCATGCAATGTCAGAGAAACACCCCAAAACACAGCAAACAATTGGTGGAGACTGAAAGCTATGACAGACAAAACTTGAAAAGCCTGTGAGTGAGACTGAGAGGAGAATTTCAAGGACCTGAGCTGGAAGCCATGGTGTGGGGACTGTCCTACTCCAGTCCTCTGGAAGAACGGGAAAAGTCTCTCACCACTCCAACCCTACGCTCTGTATTTTTAAAAAATTTTTTTATTTAATTAATTTATTCAGATTACAACTCAGTTGTTATCCCATCACTTGTATCCTCCCATTCCTCCCTCCCTCCCGCTTTCACCCTATTCCCCTCCCCTAGGTCTGTGACCTAGGGGAATCTCCTCCCCCACTTTATGGTCATAGGCTATAACAAAATTTCCTATCAGAAGCAACGGAGGCTGCTGTCTACCCAGAATTCTTTGTCCAGTGAGAGTGTCCTTAAGATGAAGGTGACTAAAACCAAGCAAGCTAAGTGAAGACCTGAGGCATCATCTGTAGCAGGCCTGTTCTCTTAAGGAGACAGAGGCAGTGTAAATATGTTCATATGCACTCCAAACACTGTCTGTGGGCTTCAGTGTGTGCAGAGGGAACACCCAGGAGACCTATTAGGTGAAGGATGAAGGAGCAAGAGATGTAACCCAAACACTGAAAGGCTTCTATGTACCACTTGCAGTGAGGGAAGATGGGTCCAATGTAGAATACCAGAGATGCATGTGTCTGTAACTACTTTAGCAAACAATAAAAGTATTCATTTTTGTTTCGAGTTGGTATGGTTGGTTTGGTTTTGAGTTTTGAAGCAGAATTTCTCTGTGTGTAGCTCAGACTGTCCTGGAACGCCCTCTCCACACTGGCCTTGACTCACAGAGATTTGTGTGCCTCTGCTTCCTGAGTGCTGGGATTTAAGGCATGGGGCACCATATTCAGCTCAAGCAACTAATAAAATTGTACTAAAAGATTCAGTCAAAAATTCTATAGATAGGCTCACAGACAGTATTAACAACTGTCCAAAATATAGCAGGGAAGTAGGAAAAAAACATGAAAATGGAGACACTTTAAACAAAATTAAATGTCTTTAGTTATAGATTAATATATGTATTATGATATATATTATATTATACATTATGTATAGCCACGTGATCGAGTTGTATAACATGTAAAATATTTAAAAGTATCAGTATGATCATATTTTCTTTAAATGTAAATTCATCAACTATGTCAATTAAGAGGCAGGGATTAAAATGTGATCCAACTTCACGTGTTCAACAGCACTCAATCCTGATGTAGTAATTAATATAAGCAATTGCAAGGCAAAAATAAAGAACAAGATCATTATGGGAATATTGCACAGAGTGAGCTGTGGTGGCTGTGGTGGGCTCTGTGAGCTTCAGAACCGAGAAAATCACCAGGAGATGTAGATGGCCTCACGCAGGGCAACATCCGACGTCTGCTCTTGAGCAGATAAACACATAACAACAGACTCATATACAACATGCAAAAGCCATGGAAGAAAGGTAAGATGGGAAGGGAGGGGAGGGGTGGAGGAAACACAGGAAGACTCACTGTGTAGCTAACTTCAACACCCCTCCAGTAAGTAACTGATAAAATCCTCAAATGGGAGGTCACCTACAGAGCCTGCTCTTACTGAGATGAGCTAAATCTGACTCCTTGTTCAGTGGTGTATAATAATCCTGCCTCCTTTTTTTATCTGTACATAATAGGCCAACCTCCCCAGTCAACAGTATTTATAAACACACCGAGCTTCCCAGTGTGCTGAGGCCTCTCCACCAAAGATCCCAAACTGTAGCATGTATTTTGTGATCTGTCTTGTTGGGGTTCTTATACCTCACCTCCCTTACAACCCTTACACAGATAAGTGAGAAAGAAGGTTAGTGGGGAGAGGGGAGTTAGTTCTATTTTGACTCCTTCCTGCTGATTAGGGTCGTTGGGTTCCTTGGGGGCAAGTCCAATCTTCATTTCAGGATCTCTCTGACTTCTTCTCATCAAATCACAACAACCAGGAGCAGCAGCAGCCTTCTTCAGGGCCCCCAGCCCCTCTCTGGGCTCTGACATTTATACCCTCTAAGTCTCCCAGAATTAAAATATCTGCAGCTGGCCAAGATCATGTCCCTCTCAGAGCCCACGTGGGCTAAGCAGTCCTGCTAAGTAGGGATGTTGTGGGCAATCTAAAGCAGCCCCCATATCCCACGCCTGGGATTAAGACAAAACTATGTTTACATAACATAACTGAGTTTTTAAAGAAGCCAAAACTCCCACTACACCAAACCTTACCTGGTCCTAGTTTTTCTATGTGTGTCTTTCTTCATTCCCTGCTGTCCTAGTCAGTTCAGCACCTGGAACCATGTTGGATGCAGCAAATACTTCTGCCAAGAGCAACAAAGAAGAAAACCAAGAGACTAGGCACACTGCCAGCTCAGGACCAAAAGTAAGACCTCTTAAGGGCCACATGGCTCACAAGCTGGGGACATTGAGGAAAGTCACTTTCAGGTCAGGCTCATATACCAAATGCTCAAGTCTAAAGAACACTATGACCTACGGATTTAGGACCATGACAACATGGATTCAGCTTGCTGGAAGCTACTGTGGTGCTCTGACACACAGTAGTATGTCAGAACCACTGGTTTCTTAACTCTTGTTCTAACCGCCATGGCTTCCTTATTTAAGATGGCCTCAGGATGCAAGATGGCTGCTGAAGGAAATCGTTAAACTTTCATTCCATCCAGGAGCTAAAAAGAGATGTAGAGAATCACACTTTGAGGGAGTATCTTCAGAAGCCGGAACATGCCTTCCATGTTACCATTTTGATTGGACTTTGTGCAGTCAGTGCAAGGGAGACTGAAAACTATGCGTTCTACCCAGCATTCAAAGACATGTGTAAAATAGGGCAGGAAGAAACAGACAAAGCACAGACATACAAACAGCAGGATTTGCCAGAGAAGCCTCTTCAAGGTGTTCTCGGCATAGTTTATACCTCTGGGAAAACTACCAAGAAGGAAGAAACAGCATGCCCTGTGAGAGCATCTGGGAAACCCCACTTTCAGCCCTGAGTCCATCTGGGCTCAGTGGCTGTGGATTTGGCAGAATCTGACGTACTGCAAAGTCCTTCATTTGTCCCCATAAGATGAGACCCCCGCCCCTGTTCTCATGCAGAGCCATCTGTACCCCTCTGGCCCAATCTCCTTCATCCCTGAGGACACATCAACTCAGATATGTTTCCAACCTAAAAGCAAAACAGTAGCCACTGGGGATCAGCTAGCGTGGGCCATGGCGGGGATCTTCTGAAACCCTGAGAGGCTGAGGTGCCCCTGCCCTGGAGACCTTCCACCCTGACTTGTCCTGTGTCACTATTCCCCTCATGCCTTCCTTCCACCACCCCCATCTAACCAGCTCAAAAGTCCCTTTGCTCAGGCAGGGTTCCTTGAACTTTTCCTGCCTCTGTCTCTTTCACTTGTCTCAGTATCTGCAGGCGGCTGGTCTGTGTATAAGATGCTCAGCATCTGCTCTGCGTGTCCTATATGCCCCTCCTGCTTTTTTTTTTTTTTTTTTTTTTTTGGTTTTTCGAGACAGGGTTTCTCTGTGTAGCCTTAGCCATCTTGGACTCACTTTGTAGACCAGGCTGGCCTCGAACTCACAGCGATCCGCCTGCCTCTGCCTCCCGAGTGCTGGGATTAAAGGCATGTGCCACCACGCTCGGCTCCCCTCCTGCATTCTTTACAGACACCCCCACTTCTACAAAAAACACCAACTCAACAACCATGGCATATATGCAGAGGACCTTGCAGATCCATGCAAGCTCAGTGATTGCTTCGGTCTCTGTGAGCCTCTATGAACCCTGCTTAGTTCACTCTGCGGGCTCTGTTCTCCTGTCTCAATCCCTCTGTCACTCCTACAATTCTTTCTCTCCCCCTTCGGAGGTATTCTCTAAGCTCTAAGCTCCAGGGGGGGCCAATGGAGATCTCCAATTTGGGCTCTTTTTCTGCCTAATGTTTGCCTGTGGGTCTCTGCATCTGCTCCCATCAGCTGCTGGAGGAAGCCTCTTTGATAATCGGGCTAGGCACAGATCTTTGAGTATGGCAAAATATTACTAGGAACCGTTTCATTAAATTGTTTAAACTTGATTTTCAAAAACAAGCATCGGGCAGCGGTTTGCCAACCCCTGGTCTAGAATCTGATTGTGCTAGGTCCTTGCAACTGGCTTTGCAGCATATTCCTCTGTCTTTGTCTTCACTTCTCGTGGGTCATCACGCCCCTTCAAAGCCCACTGTCCCATATTGTATTACATACCACTTTCAACCGCATCGTTTCATCTGGTCACAGATCTGAGAGCACACGCTGCGGGGACTTTTTCTTCACCGAGCTGTGGGGTGATCACCCTGAACAGCTGCAATCAATACTTCTTCATGTCTGACCTTTCTTGATAGCCATCTAGGGGCAGAATTGCTCCATAGGTACCCTTTTCATTCCTACTGGAAAACTAAACAGCCTAATTAATGAACTCCCCCATTAAACGCTATCCTTCTCTCTGAACTTTAGCTAAGAATATTCAGACAGCCAAATCGAAAATGAATCAGGCTTGCACTTCCCTTTCTGTCTAAGGGAATAGCAGAGCTCAAAATATATTTGCTCTGGAGGTTTTCCAGGGTGGAAAGGAGACATCCAGTGTCACACAAGAGGTACAGGACACAACTAGGAAAAGGGATGGATGAGCACAGAGCAAAGGAGAAGCCAGAAAACAGTCGTCCGTCCAAGGCCTGCATCTAGCCCCGAGGCCTGGTGTTTAGCCTTCAATGAGACTTTAAACACGTTGAAGCACTAAAAAAAAAATTAAATTGTTGTATGACAGTATCCAGATGTCCAGCTGATCTGACAAGCGACCAGCCGTGAGTCCAAACTCTCTAAGGCCAATAATAGCGAGCTACACCTGCCGGTCCCTGTCAGATAGGGAATCAGTTCATTTTATACCATACCTCCCCCAAGTTGTTATCCAGCCCTGAAGCAAGGAGGTTACTGCTGTCTCTGTTGTTCTGTTTACAAGAAAGATGTGTTTTTCTATGCTCTTTTCACAATCGAGAGCCAGTAAATAAATGACGGAAGCCATGTGGTCCGTGGAAACAAGCAGCACACAGCTCACTTACCAGCCTGGTTCTAGCCAAGCACAGGCTTAAACGTCAGGCAGGAGTTGGATTTAAGTTCTAAGCTCAGTTCTCAGTGAAAGGGCCCTTCCAAACAAGCTGCTCACCCTTTTCCCTAACTCAATTTCTTCCCTTACAAAGTTAAAAAAAAAAAAAAAAAAAGGATTTTTTTATTTTTCCTTCTCTGCAGGTGGGGAGGTGCAATTGAGGCAGGGGCTGTCAGTCAAATCCCAAGCTCACCAACAGGGCTGGCCAGGCATCTTGCCTTGGGATTGCCCCACCTTTACCTTTCAGAGGCCAGTCTTTCAGGCCATTCTGCCACACCCATTCCCATGTACATATGTGCCTGGTGGGGATCCAAACTCTAATCTTGCTCGCTGGCAATTGCTTTAGCTGCCAGCCACCTCCCCAGCCCCAAATCGCATTTATCTTTAAGTCACAGTTTGAATTGCAGGAGGGAAAAGTGATTCACTGGGAAGACTCCAGCTATCGGAAACTGCGATTGTTAGAAGCAACCCTGAGAATAAGGAGCCAAGATGCTTAGTGGGGAAAGCTGCAGAAGCAGGCCTGCCACGGAGCCAGGTCTGGCAGGGGAGGGTGAAGGGTCCTAGGCTTTTTTCCCTATTCATCTTCACTGCTCAAAGTCCCCATATATCAGGTACATGGATTTCTGCTGGTGACGCAAGTCAGAGAGCAGGCAGGCCCTGGAAAAGAAGACTGAGAGATCTCGTGTCTAGATATAATTATAGTCCTACTAAGTCTTCGACAATCAGAGAAAGAGTCAATTCCTTGTCAGGAGATGAGACAAAGCCCTACCTGGAATCCAATTGCACAATATACAGGAAGGACCCCAGCATCTCAGCATCTCTGTCTGAAGCAACAGCCCTACAGGTGTCCCAGGGACCCTCTGGCTCCCCAGTGTGCTTCAGACTCCATGGACTCTCACCCAAGGCATGTAGAGCCCAACCGAACATGAGACAAGGAAGTCTGTAAGTTCTCCTAAAGCACAAACTTTGCCATTTGAATGCCAGGGAAATTAGTGGAGTTTCTACTGTCTGACTCTGCTCAGAGATTCTAGCTGGACGATGTCTGTAAGATAAATCTTGTCAGCCAGTTGAACCAGGAAAAATTGTTCCCCCGAGAAGGGAGGCATCACCAGTGCTCCATTCTCATCGACTGCTAATAAGGGACCCAGCTCCCAGGTCACTCATATCACATCCTGAATCAGAGACACCGATGTCCGTGTTGACAGCTGACCATCACCCGGCCACTCGGCCCTCAGCATGTGGCATGCCTCTGTTGTTGGATGGCTGAGGACATCTCCCAGACCCCCTCTCCTACACACGTCAATACGTCTTCATCCCCTGTCTAGCATAGGAGAGAACAGATGAGCAAACAGACCCTTGTGAGCTCTTAGCATGAGTGATCAGCAGGAAGAAGCAAGGAATGTGAGAAAAAATATCATATTTACCAAAGAGTTGTTTTGAATAACAAGCCACTTGGGTACAAGCAGCTGGAAGCAAGCTCTGAAAGTGCTACGGTGTTTAAACTGAACTGTGCTAATCGCACACAACAGCAAAGATAATCTGGCTTGGCAGATTCTGGATGTTTTCGGATAATTTTTTTTCCCATTCAGCAAATACCCACAAACATCTCACAGTTTTGTTTTCTATGTGTCTCTGTGGGACTTGTGTTTACATAGGACACATGCAGCTTGGTCAGCAAATAAAAGATTTCTTTCTGAAAAAATTCAGTTTACCAGGTCTTCATTAATTCTTTATATGTGACAATCCATGGGTGAATTGAGGAGCTTACGTCTTGAGGTGGAGACTACACAGTAGAACCAGTACCATATAGGAAAGGCCCTGGGGAAACCCAGCAGGAAAGAACCATCTAGTAGGCAGGAGGCTTTACTTCTCCAGGTACCAATTTGCTGCTGCCTCCCTCTTGGACCTCATAGCCTCCTTACTGTTTATGCTTCACTCAATGTATAGTATTTTGTTATATCAATCCAAAAAAAGACTAGAGTAGCTATTGATAATAAAAAAATTATTAAAATGAAAAAAAAAATGTATAAGCCCTACTCTAGTGATGTGACCCAGGGTGCTTTTCTCTCAGCCAAAGGAAGTCAAGTCTCCAAGGAAGCAGATGAAGAAAGGTTAGAAGGTGGGGGAGGGGAGTGCCCATCTTGTTAATATCATAGGAGTCAGGAAGCCTCCCCTGACCTCGCCACCATTAAGAGATGCATCACCATCTTCTGAAGGTAGGTTCTGGGAGCCAGCGAGCCAGCCCAAACCGTCCTGGCTGCATATGGGCTCCTCTGAATCACGGGGAGAACCCAGCTAACTTCAGAGAAACTGGTCTGTCTTAGAGGAAGCCTTGAGGTGCCTGACCAGTTGTCCTTGGTCTCACCTGCTGCCCTTACCACATCAGGACAGTGATGTAAACATGTCACACCACCAGCACCAGAGACCTGGATGTCAATCCAAATGCTGCCACACACACAGCCTGGGTGATATTGACAGTAGTACTTGACTCATTTTTTCCCCATTTGCAAGTTTTAAATATGTCATAGTTGCACATGGAAGATTGGAGGAGGAGAATGGTGTAGGGGATGCTCGTGGCACTCCCCACCTAGTATAGCTCAGTAAGCATTGGCCTCACCAGTCACTGACTGCCCAGCAGCCCCACTGGTTCACAAAACTCAGGGTATGATAGAATTACCTGGGAAATAGTTTCAATACCTACCTACAAGGCTCTGCCCCAAACGACAGCATCACATTACTCGGGTTACTGAGCTTGAGGCTCAGATATATGTACGTGTTTTCAGGAGTAGTGGCACATGCCTTTAATCCCAGCACTAGGGAGGCAGAAGCAGGCGGATCTCTGTGAGTTCGAGGCCAGCCTGGTCTACAGAGTGAGTCCAGGACAGCCAAGGTTACACAGAGAAACCCTGTCACAAAAACAAAAAACAAAAATAAAACAAATAAGGTGACTCAGAACAGAATAGAATTTGAGGTTTATGTTTGTCATTGGAAGCAATCTTAGAAATGTAGTCAAAGCCAATGGCTCAGTCATGGGTACACAGTCAACACATTAATAGAATAGGTGAGCAGGGGACCACAAAAGCAGAGGCAGAATCAACACCCAGAGACTGTAAGTGTTACAGCTCTGAGGGGAAAGGCATCCCCAACAGAAGCGCTACAACCCTGCAAGGAAAGGGATCCTGCCAGTCAGGAGCCAAGGAGTATCACAACGCCACACCACACAACAAACTTCACACAAGAGATTTACTGGGGAAAAAACGCAAGAGGGTGGCTGCCTCTGCTCAAAGGAGAAGCTGCAGCAAACTAAGCAGGAGGCAGGGCTCTATAGATTAGGTTGGGTGAGGTTTTCCAGAACAAGGATT
This sequence comes from Acomys russatus, assembly GCF_903995435.1. Taxonomy (NCBI): domain Eukaryota; kingdom Metazoa; phylum Chordata; class Mammalia; order Rodentia; family Muridae; genus Acomys; species Acomys russatus. Next base: position 44,883,643 of record NC_067161.1, on the reverse strand, counting down.
GGTGGGATTTCAAGTCCTTAGCTTGGGACAAGCCCAGGGATTGGTTTTTCAGATCAGAGATTGGTGAGGTGTTTTTTAAGCTCAAGAATTGGTGAGGGTTTGGTGGGTTTTCAAACCAGGAAGTGAGCTCAGACTTTTTACCTACAGTGATCATCTCAAAACCAATAATCTATCCTCTCATCACCTGAAGATGTAAGCACAACCTATGGATGCCTTGAAAAACAGCTCATGACTAAAAGTTCCAGAGTCAAAACTAATTAGCTAAGACCACACCCAGGGGAAATGCCTTAGTGGATTCAACAAGGTAACAGTTGAACCACCTTTTCCTCATTGGCGCTCATTTGTAAAAATTAGACCTGCCCTGTGTTTACCATTTTACAATGGAAAAACTATTCCAGGGGTGAGTTTTCAACCAGCGTTACCAAGATGTTCTTTGAACCAGAAAGAAACAGGCCGAGAGCAGAGTGAATAGCTCTGTGAATAGACTGGCTGCTGTGAGATTAGAACAGCTGGGACGATTTCTCAAGTCCAGTTTGTTTTTCTCCTGTTCTCTCACCCTGGAGACATTCCAGGACTAGGTTTGTTCTTATGAGTCTTGACAGTGACTGTGTCCTGACATATCTCCCAGCATTGTGTATTCTGGAACTCTGCAGTGATGCGAGAGCTCTGCGGGAGCGACTTGCTTCTTTGCTTCTTTGCTTCTCACAGGTTTTGTTTTAAAACGGAGTCTTGCCAGGCGGTGGTGGCACACGCATGCCTTTAATCCCAGCACTCGGGAGGCAGAGGCAGGAGGATTGATCCCTGTGAGTTCGAGGCCAACATTGTCTACAAAGCAAATCCAGGCCAGCCAAGACTACACATAGAAACCCTGTCTCGGAAAGAAGAAGAAGAAGAAGAAGAAGAAGAAGAAGAAGAAGAAGAAGAAGAAGAAGAAGAAGGAGAAGGAGAAGGAGAAGGAGAAGGAGAAGGAGAAGGAGAAGAGAAGAAGAGAGAAGAAGGAAGAAGAGAAGAAGAAGAAGAAGAAGAAGAAAGAAGAAGAAGAAGAAGAAGAAGAAGAAGAAGAAGAAGAAGAAGAAGAAGAAGAAGAAATTAAAACGGAGTCTTAGAATGTAGCCCTGGCTGGCCTTGCAAACTATGTAGACCATTCTGGCCTTTAACTCACAGAGATCTGCCTCTGCCTCTGCCTCTGCCTCTGCCTCTGCCTCACTTGTGGGATTAAGGGCGTGTGCCACTACACCCTCATATTCTCAGTCCTTCTGCCTCCACTCCAAGAGGGCTAAGTACTGGGATTATAGGCTGGTTTATGTTATCACACCTGGCTTAGTCTTTGGCATTTTAAAGTCTCCACCAGAGATGTATCCATGGCTGATTGCCACTGTTTTGAGTAAAGTTTTGTGCCCTATTTTGTGCGAACAGAGAAGATATTTCAAGCTATTAACACCTCCAAAGGCTTTTGTATCTCTGATGGCTTCTTCAAAGAGTTGTTAAAGTAAAGCTGCCAGATAAAATACACCCAGCTAGGCTTACATTTCAAGCAACCTTGACACATGTTTATTACAAAAGACATTTCTTACCAGAAATTCTAATTTATCTCAGTACTTTTATTTATTGCATGTGTCCACCCTTCCCAAGGACCTCCGGATAAACTGGGAGAGAGTGCCAAGAGCATCAAAAGACAGCAGCAGGCAGAGAGGATGTCCACCGACAGGCTTGTCCTCCATGCCTCTTATAACTGCATCGTATCTTCCCCGGGAGACACCGCTTTCCCACCCTCAGCCTATGCGGTTAGAATGTGTTTGCAACCACGACATGCTAGTCAGAGCTGTTCCTCTCCGTGTTAGCACAGACACGATGTACTTAAGCCATGCTGCACCAGAGGGGCGCCAACCCAGAATCTTTGTGTGACTTTGTAGGAAGAGACACTCTTAGCATCCCATGTGGTGGCCCCTTGATTAACGTCGTTGACGACAATGCCAGCCCAGTTGGGGCAAGAGAGGCCAGGAACTTTGGAGCCTGTGGCACCAGACATGCCTAGAATCTGGAATTAGGTCATTTTTTAGATTTTTAAGCTGGTTTTATTTTTGCTATGCCAAGCAATTGGTGGTGATGGTGGTGGTGAGTCTGTTTCATTACATTGATTTCAGTTAGTTTTCTGCTATTAGCTCCTTGAAGAAAGTGAAATGAAATACATAATTGTGTAGATGGAGAAGCCTGGGTATAAAGGTAAGCCTCTGCTTGCTTTCACGGATGTCTTGTGACACTCAAAAATGGTTCCTCCATGTGCACCAGTGTACTTCCACTAATTGTAGTTTATAGACACCCCCCCCCCCACTGTTCCTAACTGCACCTTTCCTCCTCTCTCCCCTAGTAGCCTGTGCCTTCTGTGGCGTGTTTCACAGCTGCTCATATGTGGAGCGTCCTCAGAGGCTTTCCTTATCTTTGTATTCCTGGCCAGAACTCTCAACCTCGGAGGTGCTGAATTGGTGTTTGTTAAATTAAATCGGTTGTGGGCAGGTTGAGGTGCTGCCTTGCATAGTTATATTGAAGCATGGTTAGGTGTATTTTACATGAACACACACACACACACACCACTTCCAGCTGCTAGCCTTGCGTGTGCATGAAGATGCAGCTGTGGGCTCTGTGTTCACTCTCATCCCTCATGTCATTAGATTTTGTTTCACCAAATTAATATGAACCATGTTTCGTCACTGCTTCCTTCCGAATACACAGGGCATTGGTTTCAGGCCCACCCCCACCCTCTGCAGGTACCAAGATGTGCAAAGGCTTGAGTCCCTTCTGTAAGATTGGTCAGTGTTCCCAGACAGCCTCCCAGGTAAACCATCTCCGTGTATGTGTTGACTTGCCTCTGAGTTACTTACCACACTTAATGCAATCAGTGCTATGTAGAAGCCAATCTACTATGTTTTCTAAGGCGTGACAAAAATATGTGTAATCCAGCACAGGCATTAATCTTTTCAAATAGTTTCAGTCCTGAGTTGTGGAACTCATCGGAGCTGAGAGAACTATCAAGTCCACACTCACTTTTAAGGGCTCTGTAATCAACGGACACTCAAATTCTTTTTTCTGTACTGTGATTTCTCCCAAATGGAATAAAAGCAGGTCATTGGCATTTCCCCATAGATACAGTCCCTGATTGCCCAGGTCTACAAGTGAAGAAACATCAAAGAGCTGGCCACACAGACGGCACATGATGGTGGAAACTGGAGTTGAATGGCCAAATGTATATTGATCCAAAAGGGACAATGTGAAGGCCAGAGAATGCACAACACACACACACACACACACACACACACACACACACACACACACACACCAGGTACATGAAGAAGGATTCTGGGTCCATCTTTCCCCCCGTGCCACTAGCAAATGCAAAGACAAAAGTCAGCCACCTGAGAGATGGTGAGTGGCAGGACTCTTTGCTTCTCCCCCAGACTATGCCGCGAGGACACGGCCTTCTAAAAGTGTGACACCTGAACAGTGTCTCTGTGTGCCCCTTTGTAGACTGGCACAGACAGACATTTCTTTTGAACTTCCCTGTGCTTCACTGAACTGTGATGAAAATCAACCCCTTCCCCAATTAAACCCACATGGAGCACTCCCACTCTACAGGGGGCTTGGCTCTGGCTGCTAAGAAATTGCACCACTAGATCCCCTGAAAGTGCTCTCCTCTCAAGATCCAACGTGGCCGTTAAGCTGGGAGAGCTGCCTGTCCTCCTTAAGCGTCATCAATTAACAATAACTGAGCCTTAATCTGGCAGGAGCCTCTCACCGACAGGCAAAGAGCACTTTGAAGCCTCAGAGGGGTCATAGAATGCACACACGCACGCACGCACGCACGCGCGTTCAGAGCGTTCCCTTTGAGTGCTTTGCCTCTTATCTTGGGGAAGACATTACGAGCAGTGTCAACCCATGTCTGGGATCATGGCTAGACAGTGCCACTGCCTTCACTCTAAGAAGACTGTCTCTGTGCTCTTCCTTAGAACTGCCCGTCATCCATTTTCTCTCAGAGATTTGCTCTCCAGTTAGGAAAACCATCGAGGGTAGCAGTGACAGGGCTAATTACAGAGGAAGAGCTCATGGCACGAGCCTTTCAGAATGAAGAAAGGGGAGGGGGCGTGTGGGAGAAAAGAACAGTCAGAGGCTTGACTTCAGATGGCGTGAAGGGAGGACCAGTCTAATGCCTTCTGAGGGGTTATTCAGCTGTGTGCTCTGGTCTTGTGGAGCGCTCAGAGAAGATAAATTTTAGGAACATTCCTTCTCAACCATGTGAACCACACCCTCAAACCATGAGCTGAACTAAAGCGCTCCTCAGTAACAGAGACAAGCTGCCTGCTCCTGGGAGTCGCTGTTTCCTCAGGATGCGACAGAAAAATCCAGATGGCTCAGTGCACAAAGCCTTCCTGGCAGCTCAGCTATTTGCAACTTTTTCTGTTTTCACAGCACAAATCACGTTGTCTCATGAGTGCTCTCCTGAGTGCCCTTTGGGGGCCAAGCAACCCACCCTTTCACAAGGGTCACCTAAGTCCATCGGGAAAACACAGATATTTACGGTATGATTCATAGCAGTAGCAAAAATTACACTTACAAAAAAGCAATGAAAATAATTTTGTGGTTGGTGGTCAGCACAGCATGGGGAATTTTGTTCAAGGGTCGCAACATTAGGAAGGTTGAGAACCACTGCTCTCAGGCTACATGGCGTACTCAGTGGTGATATGGTCATGAAGCAGTGTTGACATGGTCTTTGATGCTCTCTTTGTTCCAATGGCTGATTTGAGCAGCCACATTCCCACTGATCACCCTCCGTATACTAATACTGACCCTGGAAGACAAACAGAATCTTGGGCGTGGATCCATGCATTTGCCTGGTTTCCAGAGACCCAGGTCAGTGACGTGAATGCCCCACAGGAAGCAAGCCTTAAGAGAGAAGTCCCTGGGGTGTTGAGCTGTGTTTGTTGTTTCGACAAAGTAGAGTGTTTAAGGACAGGTGGGACAGTTAATTTCCCTCATCACCGTCACTGCAAAAGATAGATGATTTGAGGAACAAGAGCCAAAGAGTCAAGAGCTTTCAAGAACTTTGGCACAAAGCCAAACCATCTTTGTCCACGTGGCTAATGAAGGGAATCTGTTCCTAAGACTGTTTTTAAGTGAGGCTCGGGAGAGTGGAAAGCCCTGTGTATGATCTCCGTAAAGCCTCCTAGATCTGCTATGTTGAGCTGCACCCAAGCAGCACCCGAAGCAGAAGACCAGGCCCCAGGGAGGCTGTGGCTCAGCACCAACTGTGTCTTGAGGTTACAGAGGTAGAAATAACTAAGGTCTTGTTGTCTGTGCCACCAGAAGTGGCCTATTTCACAGCCTTCCTATGAGAAACAGGCTTGGTCTGTCCTGTGTGCCAGTGCTGGGTAAATCACACCACCTGCTTCATAGGATTTCATTGATTTCTTTGCATAGGGTCCCGGTCTCTGATGGGGGACTAGGAATAATTACATCATTTCCAGGTTAAGAGGGGAATGAGTTTAGGTACCAGGAAGATATTTTACATTAGTTTAAAATTATATGCAAACATAGTTACATGTGTGTATATTACAGTACAGGTCTATAATATTTTATATGTTCATTATATATTGTACATTATATATTACAAATAATATAACATTTATGTTAGTGTGTTTTTTAGAGTCTGTTTCGCATTGAAGTGATGCTCAGATGATCTTAGCATCCTTATTTATTGTCAGCATTGCAGGGGCAGAATCCACGTCTTTTCACCTTTGCATCCTCCCCAGGGCATCCCTGCAGGTACTCCATCTCTGCTGGTTGAATGCTTTTTAGCTTGACAGGCAGCTGCTGTGCTGTCCGGTCAGATCTCCCTGTAATGTCGTTTACTACAGCAGCTTCCTGCCACTGTCTGGGTTTGCCCACTCTCTTCCTCACATCATCTCTCTCACCCTTTTTTCCTGAGGGAGATGGTCAATTTTGTTCTTTCCCACATCATCCTTCCCAGAGACAGAGCGACCTTATGGCTGCCTTGTACTTCAGCATTTGCTCCATAACTTCCCAGGATATGACTTGAAATGTCATCTGATGGATACTCCCTTTTAAGGGCTGGAAGTGGCCATTTGGTTTGGGAACAGATGTAACACACGCTCTTCTCTCCTGTGCTACTGAGTTATTGTTAAGGTGACGCAAACTACACACACCTGGGAAGAGGGAATCACAGCTGAAGAATTAACTCCATCAGATTGGCCTAGGGACAGCTCAGTGGGGAATCTTCCTGTTTAGTGACTGATGTGGTAGTGCCGGCCTGGGGCAGGCAAGCCTGGGCTGTACAAGGAAGCTAAGCAGGACAGGAAGCAGCATTCCTCTTTCTTCCTCCAAGTTCCTGTTGCGTACCTGCCTTGACTTTCCTCAGTGATGGACTGTGACATGGGAATGAAAGCAGAGGGAACCTTTGCTCCCCCATGTTGCTCTTGCTCAGGGCTTATCACAGAAACAGAGAAGCAGACTAGTACAATATTCATTTAACAGAGCAATAGTAACTTTGGCTTCTCTGCTAGGGCCTTATTACCTCCCCAGTCATAGGCTTTTGTGTTACAGGACAAGTCATGGTTCTCCTGTCAAGCGTGTCATAAAACCAGCCAGAACACAGTTTGACCCATAACAGTGGTACCACTATTGCACTCATTAGCACATGGCTCCTGGAATGTTAAAGCTGTAGCACATAGGGTCTGTAGCCTATTGCACTCTGTCCCACCAGGAGGACATGGGCCGGAGGCTATGACTCTCATGGAAGATAAGCTATGCTGAGCTAATGAGACCCTTGCAAGGCTCCACTTCAGGCTGTATTAGTTGTTTTTCAGTTGAGAAAAGCATTTTATTCTATCAATGTACTATGATAGCTTGAATTAAGACAAGGAAATCAACACAGAAGGCCCTCTCTGTTTGTCCTTCTCAGCCAAGAAGTGCATACACGCACATATATACACAAGCATGCATACATATACATACAAGGAAATACACACACACACTAAAAGGCATCCATCTATACACTAATAGATGTCAGCATGAGCACACACACACAGACAGTCACAGAAATGCACACAAAGATACACAAAGATATACACAAATATACACAAAGATATGTATATATGTGAGCAAAAAAGCCCAAACATATACAAACACACTTGCACATTCTAATAGTCACAAATAAGCACTCCACACAAATGCACACACACACACACACACACACACACACACACTTTGTTGTACTGGTAACTTCCTAGATGAAATCCAGTGCATATGTAATTTTTTAACTCACCAATCAGCTGGCTAGAGAAAGTATTAATATAACTTGGGTTAAATTAACTAAAGCAAAATCCTTTCTTTAAAATACAATACCCTTGATGTCTAGTAATGGCCAGAATGTACGGTCTGTGTAGTAAGCGCTGAAGACTTCACAATAAAAATCTAGGAATCTTAAAAGAAGCTCCATTTCAGATATGCATCAGTCATAGAGGGAAAACTAAACGGGCTTTGTTCCTTGGCATTCACCTACCAATAAAAGACTGACTGAGGCAACAACCTTACGGGGTGGAAAGTTACAGGAGATGATGCTAAGCGGGGGGTCCTCGTGCCACCTTCTCTTTGGTTTTCACTGTGACTCTGAGCATTTTTCATTGTCTCCAGGCATAAGCTGCTGGGGAGCAGCCCCAAGCCAGGGAGAGAGGAGATGGAAGCGACAGGCCTGTAGGTTCCCGTGGCAGCGCGCTCCCTCGGCAACTAGTGCCTTTCACTAGACTCTGTACCTCACTCTGCTCATTTGGGAACTGGAGAGTGGCTGTTAAGTTAGGAGAGATCTTCCCTTAAGCAGCATCAGAAATATTATACTGGCTCTCTATCTGTAAACAGGATTAAACATTTTCAATAGGATGGCCAAAACGGAATACTAAGCACAATTGCAAGAATAATTTAGAGCCAGCAAAGTAATGTCATGTTTGACTTTTTAAAACCTGAATATATGTAGTTTTTTTTTTCAGTAATAGATTAATTTTCTTGATACGTTTATTTGCCAGAAAGGATTCTAGTTATCTGTTTGTCATAAAAGATCAGCTGGACATTACAGATTAACACTAGGGGAGGGGCCCACGAACATCTTTTGTGGGCATTATAGCACTGAGTGGCTAACCCATAATTCCCTGACACTTTTAATGTGTGTGATGTAGTTCAGAGAGCTTACGACCACTTTGTACCTTCTGAGGTTAGAGAACCTCGGGTTGAGAACCATTTGTCCATAAAACCCTGGATCACTGCTGAGGAAGCAATAACGGCTGGCCCACCGGTGTATAAGTAATAATGATATTACTAATCATTTGCAAGAGCCACCCGGGACTTCGGAAATAACCTCAAAGCAATTAACTAATGACCTGCCTTTGATTATTTCTCCTGCTTTGAAAGCAAAAGGTTAGAGTTCATCCGCCAGGCTGACTCTGAGAGAGTGATACAGCCTGGTGGCCACCGTCCTCATGAAGGGAACTCGAGATTCCTCCTCTTAGTGTGCTTCCGGGAGATGCTAATCTTTACAGCCTTTTAACATTTCTATAACTTCCCCCCCCCCCTTCATTCTAATCTAACTGAACAAACTGCTGTTCAGTATAGAAAGCCGTAAGGACCACAGAAAAGCACAACGCTTTTAAAAGAATAAGATTTCGAGCCATATTCCTGCCCTGTGCTGTACGGCTGCTTTGAACATTTTGTCTCTCCAGTTTTCTCACATATGATCATATAGAAACCTATCTCCACAGGCATCAACATTTCCCAGCTCCTGTTTCTGCGTCTTTACATGAGAATTTGCTGAGCGCGCACATCCACAACACTGTTGCAAGCAGTAGCGCAGGCTCTCCTTTAATTTCTCTTGGAAATTTCAGCAGCTCCCGAAGTCTTGACCCAGGAAGTGATGCTGAGGGTGACAGCATGGCCCTTTCTCACGGGAACAAGTCTCCTCCCTTCCACAATACTATCAGCAAGCACATAAGATTTACAGATAAGCGTCAGTCAATACAACATAGAAAGCATGTTTGAATGCTGTCCCCCAGAACTTTGGTTTCCACTTTAACTTTCTCTAGAAGTAATATGTCAGAATGTTTCTTCCACCTGAGTTGCTCATCTTTATATTGCAGGGACGGATAGGCAAAAGACACCTCCACATTTCTGGTTGTGTAGCTTTGGGTGACGGCCGTTGGTGACTTCTACTGAACTTCCATTGAGCTGTGATGTATTGTCTTTGAACATTTTTCTACCAAGATATTAACCTTTACTTATTGATTTCCTAATTGGTTTTCTGGTTGACTTATTGTCATTTTATAATGGCCATCTCTGCAAGTTTGTAGCTATGAAGCTAACATGGTTTGTGCCCTTTATAAATTGTACTACAATATTTTGGGGTATGCATGCAATAATTATATATGCTTTCATATTTGTATGTAAGTTTCTGTATTTTATGTATCCTCATTTCTCTGTGTGTGTATGTGTGCAGGGCAGAGGGGAATGGACACTTACAGGAATCAAGTCCCATTGTGCATAATGAATTCAAAATGCAGTTTTTTCCTTGTTTCTTCCCACTCCTCCACCATTCACCTCTTCACTACACATTTGCAATAAACTATGCTAATGAGCTAGCATGTGTCTTTTATTTTTATCCTTTCTTTATAACAGTATTTCAGGATACATACGAATTTTAAAAAATGTACAAATCCAGAATTTTGTCAGTTGTCATTTTCTAAAAATGAGATAATAGTATTTTCTGTATCTTGATTTTCTCTCTCAATATCTCATAAAAACCTTGCCAGAGTAATTGGTAAAATTTGAATTCATTTTTAATAGCTATATAAGGTTCCGTGGGGTAAGTGGCTCACAATTTATTCAGCTGGTTCCCCCTTACTAGCAGTCACTTTGTTCCTAGTCTTTTGAAACCACAAAAAGGGGTGCTATAAACATCTCGGAGGGGCTGCCCCCAATAGGTGTTTTTATTTCAATGAGATAGATTCCCAGGAAGAAAAGTGCTGAGTCAAAGTGTATCATCAGCCTGTTTTTAGTTTAATGGATGCTGCCAAATTGCCTCCTAAAAATGCTATAACAATTCACAGTCCCACTAGCAATGCCTGAGAATTTGTCCATGTCTGCATTACCAATAACTATTATAGCTTTTCTCAATGTTGATAAACTTGGAAAGTGAAAATAAGTCCCTGGCCACTCAAGAGCACAAATGTCACATGATTTATCTTCGACTCTGAAACCAAATGGGGGGTCACCACGGTTTATTCCTTGATCTGTTTTTTTTCCATTTTCCCATGTAAATTTACATAATTTTGCATAATATAGATTTCTTTTTTAGCTGTCAGTTGCAGTGCAGGCAAGGCTTTTTCAGAGCTCGTACATAATATGTATGTTATGAACAGCAGTGTTTCTTCAATTCTCTGCGGCAAAGGCCCGGTATCTTTAAATTGCCAATCCCAGCCCAATCACAGGTTCGTAATAGACAAAATCATACACTCTGATGTCTTGGAGACAGTGAGTCTGGGGGAGTGTTGGTGGATGTTTAGTCTCCATCTGCATGTTCCATCCAGCAGCAAATTGCAAACTGGTGACGGTCCACCAGCCACCTTCAGGGTAACCCCGGGCTCTGTCATCTTTTTCTCCAATTAAAACGTCTCACTTTTGTGGAGTCAGATATATTTTCATCTGTAATATCTGGAATAATCTCTTGCTTTTAAGTATTTGGTTTTGTTTCTAAGATTCATCGCTAATAACCTGTCTTTGGTCCAGGCGGATTACTTCTCTGATTTAATTGTATCTTTCTCCCCTTTTATCTTAATGGATGCTGCCAAATTGCCTCCTGAAAACGCTGTAACAACTCATCGGTCCACTAGCAACGGATTTCTAATAGGATGAAGTCCCGTCTCCTCCTTCAAGTACACTGCCACATCGCCTTTGTCGCCAGGGAGAACGCCTTGGCCTGGCGCCTTCAGAAGGCGTTCCTTTTCCTGTCCGGTTTGACTTCCTTATAATAACAGCATCAGGTTCTCAACCTGTGGGTCACAACCACCTTGAGGGTCAAATGACCCTTTTACAGGGGCCGCCTGAGACCATCAGAAAACAAATATTTACATTATGAATCATAACAGTAGCAAAATTACAGTTATGAAGTAGCAATGAAAATAATTTTGTGGTTGGGGTCACCACAATAGCAGTGTGTTAAAGGGTCACAGCAGTAGGAAGGTTGAGAAGCACTGATGGAGAGTCTAGAAACCACAATTTCCTCATCATGTCTGCTAGTATACGGCTCCAGCTGACAGGCATGCCACCAGACAGCTGGGCACACAACAGGTCTTTGAAGCAAAGAGAAACAGGACAAGTGGCCTCATACAGGCAAGTTTTTTCTCTTGGGAAGTATATTTTGCAGTCTTGGGGCAGCAGCAAGGGGGTACATTCTCAAGTTCCCTCATCATAAATGCCAACAGATTACAGCAGGATGGACTCACTGTGCTTGGATAGTCTCCCATATGCTAGGGTTCCTACCTACATATCAGCAAACCTCCATCTTTCAGTGTCTTGACCCGACCAGCGGTTAAGCATGCATCTTCATCTGCTGAGTGTACTAAGATGAGTTCTGTAGTTTACAACAATTCTGAAGATGCCTGGGAGAGAAAACGTGTTTTTGAAATAAGGTCGTATTCCAAGATACCTTATCACATTCTTTGTTTGCTTCCTTGATCCACTTTCAGTGGTTCAGTGTCCACGTGTTCGTACTCCTTAGATTTCATCGAGTGGTTTTACAATATGTTCTGTGGTGTTTGCCTTGATTTTTCACTCCTTTCGGAAAATTAGAATGCCATTTGAAACAGAGATAATCTTGCTGCCTTAAGTCAACAAACAACGGAAGAAACAGAAACACTAGTCCCAGATGAGTAAAGTTAAGAAGCATTCATGAATCCTAAGCCACTGAATGGGTCGGCCAAAGGTAAATGAACATATGAGAAATGACTTAGGAAAGCAAAGGGCATTCAAACCAAGGTGTCCCTAAAATATCTAAATAGTCACCATGAGAACCTTTGACAGGTGGGTAAATCCATGGACAAAATCCAGCTAATGGCTACAGACGCTAACGCTATGAGGCTTGTATGGGAGTTCACACGAGATCTGAATGCATACTGCTGAATGCTCGCTGTACCTGCTCGCAGCTGGTCACTGCTCCTATATTAGGAAAGTACGTGTGTGTGTGTGTGTGTGTGTGTGCGTGTATGTGTGTGTGTGTGTGTGTGTGTGTGTGTGTGTGTGTGTGTGTGTCTATGCTTTGATTTTGAAGCAGCCCAGGCTAAAATCTGAGTTTTATATTACAGGCTGACTTGGAACTCAAAATCCCCCAGCTCAGACTTCCAGAAACTGAAGGTGTAATCTCTGGAATGGCATACTATAGAAACTGAACTTGGTGTCATGAGGCATACAAGAGGGAAGAGATGAGAGTTAGCACAGGAGCTAGAATATTTTCTCTGTGAAGATACATGTTGTAAATATTTAACTTTGATGAGCCAGATGGTCTCTATGCAACTCATCAGTCCTAACATTTCCACAGGGGCAGCCTTGGAGGATGCTGAAGCTAGTGTGTAGCCATGTGCCAGACAACTATTTTGGAAAGCAGACAATGGCGGGATTTGGCCAGCCGGCCGTCGTTTATAGATCCCAGTCTAGGGTGATATCAGGAAGGTTGTGTACAAGCCTACATCTGAGTTGAGAGTTCTCAGCATTTCTGTCTGATGAGTCATTTGGTTCATTTCTCACATCACTTCTCCTCACCCTCATTCTCTCATCCCCTGAAAAATGTAAATTAACAAACTAGAATAGTTCTCTCTTTTTGCCTTTTCTCAATTACTGAGAATTTATAATTTAATAATCTCAATTATTAAAAATTAGCCCATCCAAAATTGCTACTTTGTACATATGGTCAGGTGTGTGAGTGTGTGTGTGTGTGTGTGTGTGTGTGTGTGTGTGTGTGTGGTGTGTGTACGTACATATGCATGCATATATGTGTGTGCATGTGTGTTTATGTGCCTGTGTTTTTCGTTTGTAGAAGCCTAGGCTAAACTCTGGGTTTTATAGCTCAGGCTGGCCTTGAGCTAAAAAAATTCCCTTATTCAGACTACAAAGCGAAGGTTTCTCAGGTGTGTGCAACCCCTACAGTGTGCAAAGCTGTGCAACCCCCTACAGCTGTGCAACCCCTACAGCTGTGCAACCCCCTACAGCTGTGTAACCCCCTACAGCTGTGCAACCCCTACAGCTGTGCAACCCCTACAGCTGTGCAACCCCCTACAGCTGTGTAACCCCCTACAGCTGTGCAACCCCTACAGCTGTGCAACCCCTACAGCTGTGCAACCCCCTACAGCTGTGCAACCCCTACAGCTGTGCAACCCCCTACAGCTGTGCAACCCCCTACAGCTGTGCAACCTCCTACAGCTGTGCAACCCCTACAGCTGCGGTATACTTGACTACGGACGTCATTTCATTTTTAATAGGATCTTACATTTATTGACACACAAGACTTTAATGTAGGGTATTTATGAACCATTTGGTTTCTTCCCCATCTGAGATAATACTCGTCTGCTTAACTTCTATTTGTAGCGAGACTTTTGACTACTTTATTGGGTTCCTTTTCTTACTTCATATACTACTCCTATCTTTCCACAATCCCTAACACTATGTAGGAGAGAAAGAAGGTTCTAGGGGAAAATAAGTGTCAATATTGTTAAACTACTTCCTGCTGATTAGAGGTGTCAAGTTCCTTGAAGAAAATTTGATCTTCTTCATTAGGATATCTCCAATAGCAAAGAGCAATCCAGCAAACAGCAACAGCAATTAGCAACAGCAAGGGGAGCAGTGGGGGGAGCAGCAGCCGCATCTTTGGAGCCTCCCTGGCCCTTCATGGGACTCGGGCGTTTATAAGAGCACCCAGAATGCCCAGCATAAACTATCTGCATCTGGCAAAATCATGTCCCTGCCAGAGCAAGAGACAAATCATAATTAGCTAACAATCTGAAGTATCCCCATATCCCACACCTGGGATTAAAACAAAAAACATATTCACCAAATATTTTTGTGTTTTTAAAGAAACCAAAAATTCTCACTACATTCCCCCCCATTCTATTTTAAGCCATTAATCATATTGTGTTTAGTAAGAAATTGTAAACAGAGACATTTTAAATGAATTAAATGCTTTCCCAGATCAGAGATCAATGTTTTTATCTAAAACCTGGTGGCTCTCGGCTGCTTTTGTCTGAAATGGCTCATAATTCTTGCTGCAGGGCCTTGAAATGTCAGGCCCCCATTTCATGTCCCAGTGGCAAGAAGTTGCCTTGGTATCCCTCTTGAACCTGTACTCAATTGTCCAATGACATCCCTTGTCCCAACGTCTGCAAACCTTGGCAGCCTAGGCATTCTTTTCAAAATGCCACAAGAAATGGCACGTTCACTTATCTGGAAGAAGTAACATATTTCTCACAGTTAATTCACTAGGCATTTTGAGATCTGAGGTTTTTAGTGGCTTGGACCACAATTTCTTTGTAACTAGGCATTTTGACATTGTGGACCTTCAGCAATAGCTTGTCCTATGATGTTAGCATGATACTCCTGAGAACCAATATTGGTTGTGCCCTTTATCCACTCATCCATTGGCAATTCTTATGCCTTTAATGGTCTACTAACTCTTCTGTATTCAGTATTTGCACTCTCAATCACAAGAGGCTCTATCAACACCTGTCTCGTGTCAGGGTCTGATGCAGCTTTGTTCATAGCTGAAACCAATCTTTGGTCAGTGAAGGTTTCTCCAGAGCCTTGTATAATGTTGGTAAATGGGGCAGGCATTTTCCGGGGCTCCTCGCCTTTATCCCAAGCTCTTAAAGCTGCTAAGCGATTGCTCTGTAACAGCGTCACCAAGCGAACTCTCTTATTGTACATCAGAGTATCTTCCTTCACCAAGCAGTCGATCTTTGACAATATTCACTCCCCTTGCTATATTTTCCTGGTCAATATTTGAGGCTTACTCCCTCCACCAATCATTAACTATTGTAAACTTCTGACCAGCCTCTATCACAGCTGTTACCAGACACTTCCAATCTTGGGGAATAATTCTATTTTGGGTAGCCCAGCTATTTAATATTTGTTTTACATAAGGTGAATGCATCTCATAGGAAGTCATAGTGTCTTTAAAAATGCCTCAAATCTATCATTTCTGTAGAATGCCACCCTATTTCATTGTAATCATGATCCATACCATTAGCAAGCAGGTGCTGAAGAATTACTGGAAATGCCAGTGGTGGTTTTGTAATTAATCCTGAAATAACTTGTGATACAGTTATTTCAAGATTAATTCTTTCTTTGAAAATGGGCTGTTTTTTCTTTAGCCTCATTGCCCTGCATGGCCTCCTCTTCCTCTTTACTCACCCCCCTAACACCTGGCTCCCTGCCCCATCTAGGGGCTTTGGTGACTTACTTGAAACCAAAAATGAAAGGTGAATGGCAGGGCCAGGATCTTCCCTCTGGTCCAGCTAATTTCCCTCTTTCATCCTGCAGGAAGCTCTCATTCTCTTGCTCAGTCACCAGGTCTGAGCCCTTTTGTTCTCCCTTTTCCAGCACTACTCAACTCCAAGTGCTTCCACCTTTACTGGCAGCTGCACAGAAAACTCTGCAACCCTCTCAAAATGAGAGAATAGAGCAAGCCTTTTCCTTTCCCCATTTCATCCATTTTTTGTTTCTCAGATTTCTTCATTTCCACCCACAATTTTCAAACTGCTCAGCCATTCTTTCAACCTTTTTTGAAACATATATAAGAAGAAGAGAAAGAAACAACAACAACTCTGAGAGCAAAGCAGAGGATAATACAGTGGGATCAGTCACACTAAATCTTTTGCTGATATCTTGAAACAAAATATTCATTCCTTTGTCTCCTGCCATTTCTTCTACAGCATTTGTAATTAGATTTCCCATTCTTCCTAGCCCCACATTAGGCACCACTCGTAACCAGACATTTTGGCTACTTTATTGGGTTCTTTTTCCTATATCCCCACACCACCCCTATCCCTTCCAACCCCCCAACACTAGGTTGGAGAGAAAGAAATTTAAAAGGAAAAGGGGGCTGTCAATGACAATAAACTACTTCCTACCAATTAAGGACATCAAGTTGCTTGAGGAAAATTTTATCTTCATCATCAGGATATCCCCAACTAGCAATCCAGCAAACAGCAACGGCAGGAGTGGCAGCAGCAGGGGGAACAGCACCCACTGGCTCTCTTGAGGCACTAGTATTTATGTTCCTTCTGAAGACTCCTCATAATTCCAAACATAAACTACCTGCAGCTAGCAAGACCCCTCCCAGCCAGAGCACAAGATAAATAATAATTAGTTGCTATAGAGAATGCAGAGTACCTCATATACCACATCTGGGATTAAAAAAAAATATATATATATATAAAACTTCTGTGTTTAAAAAAACAAAGAACAAGAATTATCATTACACCTATCAACCTTTTCTCTCACAGAACTTGATTTATTTTGTTGGTATCTTCAATAAACCAGCATTTGAATTTATTTATTCTTCCTGTTACTTGCTTTTATTTTGATAAGTATTTGTTAAATAAATGAATGACAACTTTTAGCAAACACAGTATCACCAATATCCGTAGATCTGTGGACCCCTAAGGCCATAGATAGTATCAACTCCTGTACACTTCTATCCTTCAATAGTAAGCTCAATTCATAAATTAAGTACAGTGAGAGGTTGATAATTAATAACAAAATATAATAATTATCCTAAGTATAATTTATAAATATCAATAATGTCTATATTTATCCCCCTTTTTCTTGTTCACACCTTATTATATAATGCTTACCTTTTTGTTGATTGTAGCTAAAACACAGATAAGGGAATACTACTGCAGAGTGTTTTTAGAGTTTATCTGACTTAGCTGAGAGAAAATGTGCTGACTGACAAATCTTGAGTTCTCTTAAGAACACCCAAATGTAAGAGTTGAATGGGAGAAAAAAATCAGAAACAAAGTAGATTGACAAGAAATCTGATAAGTAAGATAAAGACCAGGAAAGTTACGGTTATTTTCATCACAGAAGCCAAGATAAGTGCTGCAAGAGAGAGAAGCATATCAACAGCCCCAAGAAGTCCCCTAGAGCTCCTTAGCTAAGAGCCTACAAGCTTCCCAAGCATTCACTACAAAACAGAGCATAAATGGCCCTTGAAAGGACAAGTCTCTGATGATTGCTGCAGAGGCCAGGCTGCAGTGAGCAGAAGAGCAATCAAAGAGGGAGAGGGCAGAAACTTTTTAAACAAATTCTGCAAAAACCAGTACAAAACAGATGTGCTTATAACTCCATTTACCAATAGACAGAGACAGGAGGACTGTGGGTTCGAGAACTGCCTGGGCTACACTCCAATTCTGATGCCTGGCTGAGATGGTGAGCAGTGTCCAGGCCAACCAGGCGTACGTAGGAAAGACTATGTCTCAAACACTCCTTCCCTCATGTGTGAAAATGTCGTGTACACTTTAAATGAACTGGAAGGAGCTGCAAGGCGTTGGGCGGAAGCACTGAGGGTGAAGGCAAGAGCACAGTTGTACTGTCAGAGTGGTGCCTCTCTCCTTTCTACCTCAGCATGACAGAATATCCAAGGGCCACCATAGGAATACATGGCTTCTGTAGACTTAAAGGAAGGAGGCTGTGGAAATCAGACGGAAGTCTGTAAGTTCTAAGCAACACACTTGGAAGCCAGACATATGGTGTTTTAATTGGAGTGAAAGTAAATGCCCCCATATTGTCATTCTGCTCCTGAGTCACCCTTCCCACCCCCACATCCCCACCCTACACCCACCTCCTCATCCTCCCCCGACACCCCCAGCCTACCCCCACCCCCCAACCCAACCCCCACCCCCACCTCCCGCCACAGCCCGCATAGAAGGGCCTCAGTCAGCACCAGGAGCCGGGTTAAGTTTTGGATCTATATATGTGACAGCCTCCACATGGGAGTGAAGGTGAACAGAGTGGTCTAGGGCTGCCTAGGGGGAAGACAGTCCTCATGGTTGCTGTGTTTTCTGGGAGATTCCAGAACTCCTCTGGTATTTCCGCACTCTTCACCCAAGTAGCCCCAACTCCCAAATCTCCTTTTCTGCCTTTGCTATGAAAGGAAAATAAATAAGCCTTTATGGAACTTGGCAGGACAGACTCTTACTACCGCTCAGATTCAGTGCCCATAGCAGAACCTGAAAGCCAAGAATTAGGACCACATCCTCCCTGGCAGATAGGGTATCAGCCTCTGTATGAACTGCCCTAGGCCTAGGCAACACTGGAGCTAAGGATGATGAGGAACTGAGATGTGTCCTCTTCCATATCATCAGGCGTTTTCCTCTAGCTATTTGAAAACTATGAATTGTAGTTTATTTTATGATGGTTTTCCAATTTTAGAAGAAAATACAAACATATATGTATATACATGCATAGGCACATGTACCAATAAATGTACATTTGATATGTCTGTACATTTTTGTATGTGTATTCTATGCAACCTCTCCTGTCTGTGTGTGTGTGTGTGTGTGTGTGTGTGTGTGTGTGTGTGTGTTGAGAATTTTGGTGTCTTACAAAGCTCAGTTATGTTATGGAAACATGTTTTTGTTTTAATCCCAGGTGTGGGACCTAGTCCTGCTTCAGATTGCCCATGCAGCAAACTATTTGCTTTGTGCACGCTCTGGCAGGGATGTGATTTTGGCAGCTGAAGCAAGTTTAATTCTGGAGAGACTATACAGGGCATAAAATGGACCAGATCTCCAAGAGACGAGCATGGCTGTTTCCCCTGCTGGTTCCTGCTCCTGCTGTTGCTAGTTTGTCAAGTGGTGGAGAGAAAAGAGACAAGAAGAAGTTGGAGATGTCCTAAGGAGGAGATTGGACGATGAGGGACTCATCCCAAGGGACTCAGTGCCCCTAACCAGGAGGAAGTCGTCTAAAAAGAACTCAATGGCCTCTTTTCTCTCTAACCTTCTTTCTCTCCTACCTGGTGTTGGGAGGTTGGAAAGGATTGGGGAGGAACAAGGATCAGACAAGAGGCAGTGGTATAAGAACCCAAATAAAATACCGTAAAAATACACCAACATGGATGTCTCTGTGTGTGTGTGCGTGTGCGCACACGTGTGTGTGTGTTTTCTATATGAAGAAACTATAATCAAACTAGTTCATGCATATAGAAAAGACCACATGGACAGGAAATATGTTATTGAAAAGCAAAACTTTTCTTCTCTGTATTCCAGCAGTGAGTATGTATTCATTTGTAATGAGAAGAAAATCAATAGAATGTATTCCTTCCAAGTCATCCCTTTTAAACAAAATTTTCCTAATAGATGGCTTAAAAAAAAATAAAACCAGATCCTCATTCTGTTCCTCTGCATTTGGAGAAAGCTTTTTAAAACGTGTCTTCTATTTCCTTAATTTGATTTCCATGTGTGAAGAATCTGCTTTGAACAAAAATTTAAATTCTGTTAGAGTATGTTTACTTAAAAAAAATTCTTTTCTTATCTAATTTCTTTTTAATTCCTGCTTAGACTCAATCTGTTTCCTTCTCATCTCAAGTTGCTTATTACTAGTCTTCCATCTCATTTGTTTGTGTTTCCTTGCGTCTGGGGAGAATGGGGCCGTGTTGAACAGTTTCTTGTGCTTGCTGCAGTAGCATTTTAATCAATATTTCTGCCTCTCCTCCCCTCAATATTACAGCATTTCTTCACGGGCCTCACCCTGGTTTGCAGCCATTCACCGACTAGGAGATACACCAACTACAGTGTGCCCTGAATGCTTATACATCCCACACTGGTTTTGGACGCTTTTAGCATTGGGTTCTGCCACCTGGTCTTCGGTCAGTACAATGACCCAACAGTCTGGAAAGGGGGGAGGGGTGCTTGAACCCAAGAAATTCTTCCTGGATGGGGTGCCTTCCTGGTCTTCTGTTGAAGCCTCGCTTGAAGGGGGAGGCTGACATCATGTATAGCTGGGTTTCCTTTTTGTTGCCTTAAAAAAGTCTTCTCGCCTTCAAGGACTGGAGAGCTGGCTCCGTCGCTAAGAGCATTTGTTGTTGAAGAGGACTCAGGTTCAATTCCCAGCACCCACAAGGCAGCTGTGACCTGACATCCTCTTCAAGGACGGTACCAGGCACACACGTGGTGCACAGACACATATGCAGGAAAAACACGAACACGCATAACATCAAATCAATAAATCTAAAAACAATATTTAAAAGATTAGTTTAAAAAAATAATAAAAATTTGTAAAGAAGAAGACTTGGCTCAAGACCATAGCAGCCTGTGACATTCCAGCCTCCTGATAAAGTTGATTCTGAATTCTTCTTTTTATTTCCCTGAGAAAAGTCCCAACTCCCAAACTCAGAGAAGAAAAAAAAAAGCTGTCTTAAACAGAGGGGCATTCCCTGCTGCTGAGCGCTCTGGGTGCAGTCTATGGCTGAGCCTCCAGCCTCCAGCCAGCTCTCTTTATCTTCCCTTCTCCAGGCTCTGAGTGCCCTGCCTCACATCTGCTCAGTGACTGCTACAGTTCCCAGCACATGGTACCACAGGTCAGCCTACAAAGACACAGGAGCTCCCAGGACAGGTGTTTATCTGCCTGCATCCTGTTTCCATCTTGTTTTAGTTAGGATTCTATTGCTGTGAAAAGATGCCATGAGCAAGGTAACTCTTACAAAAGGAAATATGTAATCGGGGCCTTGCTTACCATTTCAGGTGGGTCTGTTATCATCATGGTGTGGCGTGCATGGCACCATGCAGGCAGGTATGGTGCTATGGAGTCTTTGTGTGTGTTGGGGGGGGGGCATTCTCCTTCAAACCACCACATATTTCATCCCTTGTCTGCTTGGCCAAGGGATGTTCATGGGATATGGGACCCCTGGTTTCTGTCCTTGTAAGCTTTCTTAGCCTTATTCCATGCACTCGTTAGTAGCACATTTCTAACAGGTGGATGTCGGAAGCCACAGCCTCCCCTGTAACCTGGCATCTGTCTCCTTTGAGGAGCTATGCTTGGGCCTCACTACCTGCTGGCCTGGGCTGAGAATGAAGCATGCAGGGAGCGAACACCCCAATGTCTCCTCTGCCCCTGCTGTCCTCATCCGTCAAGCAGAGGAGCCAGATGTAATCACCCCACATCCCTGCCAGGAAGGGCATCCTGAGCTATGGGGCTGAGACAGCCCCTTGGCTAGAACCCGAGTAACAACCATTGATCCAGTCAGTGTAAATTTAGGTGCAAAACTGCTCCTGAGCTCACTTAGCTCAGAACAATGACTAATGGCTCGGGGAGGCTCCCTCGTGTCAGTGGTGTGCCAAGGATGAAGTGGTGTTTGTAGCTGGGCCCACATGCCTTTTCTAGGAAACAAATGACTGACTTCAAAGAAGTGCAGAGGCCCCCCTCACATAATCATGGAGAGGCTTCTTGTGTAGGCGAGAGGTTCTGGAAATGTCGAGACTCACTCAGGAACCATTGCCAAGCCCAGGTCCCCTATGGGAAGAAGGGACCCCACTGTGCAAGATCTGGCTCCTTTACAGACCAACCCAGATCAAGGCCAAATGGTGGTCTGGTTAGTAACCTCACCTCACTTGCTGAAACCATTTTCACTGAAACTTCTCAGAGGCCAGATCTGGATTCCAGGGGAACTTCATGAGGTGTTGCTAGAAGGTAATAAGCACGTTCTGACCAAACGATCCAGACTCACAGAAGCGAGTGTTGAAAATGCCCCTTTGTCAAGCCCCTCAGAGCCTGCAGCAGATCTTAATACTCAATTGATATCTGAGGTTTACAAAAGGCAACGGAGCTCTGAAGTCTCAAAAGTGATGAATCACGTCAGTGCCCAAGTCCAGTATTTAGGGCTATAAACCAACAGTCTTCCCGTCATGGGGTTTTAGCGTCTCCAAGATAAATCAAAGTAAATTTCTAAAAATAAAATTGATTTTTACTTTAGTGTGTGTGTGTGTGTGTGTGTGTGTGAGAGAGAGAGAGAGAGAGAGAGAGAGAGAGAGAGAGAGAGAGAGAGAGAGAGAGAGAGAGAGAGCGCCAAACTAGCATGGAAAGTAAAGTGTGGGTGAAAAAGAAAGATAGTTGGAAGTGATAACAGCACCACTAGCATCTATACTGAGTTGCCATGGTGATGACTGCACGGAAACAAACCTCATAAGAAAGGCGTGCATCTTATTTTATAAAAGGTTACTTAGAATATACAAAAACCTCAAAAACTAAATATGGACAAAACAATCAATCTGGTCAAAAAGAGTAAGAATAAGGAACTGAACAAAGAATTCTCAAAAGAGGAAACACTAGCGGCCCAGGAACATTGTTAAGGAGTCAAAGGTGGCCAGTGGTGATGCACACTTTTAATCCCAGCACTTGGGAGGCAGAGGCAGGGGAGTCTCTGAGTTTGAGGCCAGCCCGGTCTATAGATCAAGCTCTAGGACAGCCCGGGCTACACAGAGAAACCATGTCTTGAAAAAAGCAAAACAAGCCAAAAAAAACAACCACAACAAAAAAGTGTCTGGCATCCTTAACCATCAGGGAAATGCAAGTTAGCACACTTTGAGATCCTGTTTCAAGCATGTCAGAACAGCTATCATCAAGAAAACAAATGACAGGGCCGGAGAGATGGCTCAATGGTTAAGAGCACTGGCTGCTGTTCCAGAGGATCGGGGTTCAATTCCCAGCACCCATACGGCAGCTCACAACAGTCCGCAACTCCAAGATCTGACACCCTCACACAGACATATATGCAGGCAAAACACCAACGCACATAAAACAAAATTAAATTAATTTTTAAAAAATGACAGCCAATGCCAGCAGAGAAAGGAACATTTATCCACTGTTGATGGGAGTACTGACTGGCGCAACCACAGTAGAAATCAGTTTGGAGGTTCCTCATATAGCTAAAAATAGAACTAACACGTGACCCACTTAACCACTTTAATCATGTATGCTAAGGATGCCATATCCCATTATAGAGACACTTGCATCCATCTTCTTTGCTGCTCTACTCATAGTCACCTGGGTGTCCATCTTCTAAGGAATGGACAATAAAAATGTGAAATATAAACACAGAGGAATTTTGTTCAACCCAAAGAAAACTTAAAATTTCAGGAAACTGTATGGAACTAGAGAAGGAAAAAAAAAAAAAAAAAAAAAAACACTACGAAAGGTAACCCAAATCCCGACAAACACCACATGCTCTCTTTTATATGTGTATCCTAGCTTTGAATTTTTAGATTTGTGTTTTAGTTGAAGTGAGTATCTGTAGATGCCTAAAAACAAGAGTGAACCCAGGGTCAGGAGAAGTCACAGGGGAAAGTCCCTAAGAGGGCAGGGATAGATTTCTCATATATATATATATATGAGAACCCTGGTTCTCTGGAAGAGTAGTCAGTTCTCTTAATCACTGAGCCATCTCTCCAGCCCAAGATGTTTTTTTTTTTAATGTTGTGTTTAGATGTATTGTGATCCATTATGTAACCGCATTATACATAAAACATGCATGATTAACTTAAATAAATCTGTAGCTAAAATGCTAATGATTCCTTGAGCTCTTGGGAAAAGTTGATGCTTTTTTATTATAGAATTTTTTTACAAAACTTAGTAAAGCATGCAAAATAAAGATCAGGCGTACCTGACACTGTTGCACATGATGTGCACCTCAGCACAGGCTAGACACACGGGAGGTACGCTACCATATGGCAGTACAGCCTCAGGATACTAAAGGTTTCTCGTAGTAGTCACCTAATAGCAAAGAAGCCTCCTTAACTGTGTTCAGTGCAGTGAGGTCACGTTTTATTTGCCTATTTCATCTATCTATCAATATTCTCAGGAGCACACCCCAGAAATACCAGCTTGGGTTCAGAGCTTATAGAGCGAGCGATCTAAAAACTAGCTACAACTTACAGACACATTTTGATGTTTTATGAGCAATTTCTTTGTTATTGTTTTGGAGTGACTTAATCCAGCTTAAAAACCCTGGATCTTAAATTCTGTTTAAAACGGAAACAGCTGTTATCACTAAAACTGTATTTTTCTGCTGGCAGCATTAGGGGTGCCCGGTGCACCATTTTATCAGGAGGTGGGATGGTGAGATCTCAGGCACACGGGAGCGGCCTTCTTTGGAGTCATCATCTGCATCAACGCCCCAGTGAGCATCCAAACCTGGGCACTATTGGTGGGAGCTGTATCAAGTTGTCGGTATCTGTGGAGAACTGATTCCGGGGCCACCAACCCTGCCCCACAGATCCTGGAGTCCCTTAGATAAAGCAGTATAGCACTTGCCTATATCCTATGCACATCCTCCACACACCGCGAGCCATGCCTAAATGACTGTTGCTACCTCCTTTACAGCGTAGGTGCTAGATATACTGTTTATTTAGGAATAGTGACCAAGGGGAAACTGTACATGTTAGTAATGGAGCATGTAAAAGATCTTCTTTCTTTCTTTTGTGTGTGCGTGTGTGAGTGTGTGTGTGTGTGTGTGTGTGTGTGTGTGTGTGTGTATGCTCATGCATGCACATGTATCTCATGCACATAGATACGCAAGCCTATATACCTGCATGCAGAAGGCAGAGGAGGAGATAGGGTCTCTTACTGAATGAACTAGAAGCTTGCCATTTCAGCTAAGATGGCTGGCCAGCAGGAACTCAGGGGCTGCCTGCCTCTGCCACTCAACACCCAGGGTTGCAAAGGTGGTCAGCCACATCTGGCTTCTTATGTGGGTGCTAGGTGTTGGAACTCAGCTCCCCACACTTGGAGACTAAGGTCTTTTGTCCACTGAGCCATCCTCCCATCACTTTAAGTATTTTGGGGTCCAAAGTTAGTTATCTCCATAGACGAGGAACTAAAGGGCATCACAGGCCAATCAGACACATCTGTTGCTTAAGCTCGGTCATCCTGTCCTTCGGACAAACTTAAAGCTAGAATGTTTACGGCCTTGCATCTAAACTCACTTCATTAGTAAATAGTGAACAGGACCATCCCCAGCTCTCCAGCCGGTCCCCAGATGTGACCCTGATACACCCACCAATACCCATCCATTTAGTTTCTTCTCCCTCCACACCCGAAGAGAACCGAACAGTCTGTGAGGCACAGACCAGCTCTCTGTTCCCTGTTCCATCACGTGCCCCCAGTTAGGTGATTCTCTGCCTGACACAAGCTGGTTCTGCACTCATCACTTAATGAGATACTGACGTGAACAAATCAAGGGATGAGAGTGCCCCCCCCCCCCCCGCCGTGGAGGCCAGAATCCCCACTATGATACCGGAGATCGCCCCCAAATTCCTTAGATAATAGCTCAGCCTTCTTGTTTGGACTTAATCAAAACATCATGTCCAGGGCTAAGAATGAGCACCCAGACTCTGAGCAGAACCCCTCTTGAGGCAGGAGCAGATAGTTCCTCTGGGCGGGATGCCAAAGCTGCCAGGATTTAACTACTCCCAGAGGAAAAAGCGTCCCTCCCTGCAGGATTCAAATCTCAGATGGCTGATGCTTATCTTGAAGCCAAGGCCAAGAGCATCCTGCTTCCCCTTTATAACAACAGTTAATTTCCCTGGGGAGTTCCAACGACTTCTAATAAGAGAATATTTATCTTAGTGCCTGCACACACATGAGTGTGTGTGTGTGTGTGTGTGTGTGTGTGTAGAATGTGTGCGTGCTCTAATATCTGCGTTAGTGTGAAGTTAACCTTGAGCACTCAGGACTCTTTATGCCCTTGTAACGCTCACTCAGTGGCGATTTAAAAAGTGATCTGCAGAAGAGAATGCAAGAAAGAGCCAGATGTTTAAAGAATAAAACAGGTATGCTCTTAAGGTCAAAGAACAAAGAGGGTTTCAGCCTCGGTGGCCCTTTCTCTACTTAGCCCACCACATGCTGGCACCTAAGAAGAGTATGTGAGGAAAGGAGACACTGCCCCAGGGATCTCCACATTTTCAAATGCCCACTTATTTTTTTTTTTTCTTCCCGTGAAAAGTTCGCATAATAATGCAGATTCCAAGTGGCTTGTTGATCCACTAGAGAAAACGCCGCTGAGGGAAAATCTAAAGACTGCCTGAAATCAGCCTCGGGAGACGTCTCCTTGGTTCCGTATTTTCTCGCTGCAGAGATTAAGCCCGAAGGCAGCATCCAGGGGCACAGCAAGTGTGAGGCCTGTGTTTCCTTCTACACAGCAGACAGCAGCATGTTGCACATGTTTGTGTGGCTCCTGCAGAAGCACAGCCTGAGAAAGGCTGCATCCTCCAGTGAGGTAGGAACCCAGTGCCAGGAACAGGTGAGAGGGAAAAAGAGGAGGGAGGCTGGGGAGAAGATGAGTCCCCATGAAGGCACGGGAGTGAGTAGGCATCGCTTATCTCAAGTGGAACTTGAGATTGTGCCCTTTTTCCTAGCGAGCAGCAGTCTTGCAGAAATTAGGATAAGCAATTGGTTTTGAACAAGCAAACAGCCAAGAAAGAGTTTTCCTGTTATCTCATCAGAGAACTGAGGGTCAGAAAAAGAGGCGCCTATCACCTCCAACCCCACTTGTTAGTGAGGGGCTCCACCATGTAGCCAGTGGTCCACAGGTACCAGGTCTCCACCTTGCCTTGTTACCAGACCCAAAGTTA